>NW_026600610.1:0-177309 GCF_029448725.1 Salvelinus fontinalis | reverse complement strand
CGAGAGTGGCCCCTTTTTATGTCTAAAATATTCATTAATGCATTTCAGACATTTTCTGAAATGAGCCTCCTCTGATTTTTGTTTTCTTTTCGAGGGGATAGATTGTTGCTAGGCACCTCCGAGGCGGGCGGGAGAGCATGCGAGCGAGAAAAGAAGACGAGCCGGGTCACTCTGTGAAACGTAGCTCTGTAGAAACACACGCAGTCTGGGAAGATGTCATGTGATCACTCTGCCTCCGTCTCTGTAATAGGAGACCCAGGGAGAGAGAGAGAAAGAAGGAGACACAGAACAAGAGAGAGAGACAGCAAGAGAGAGACAGTGAGAGAACGAGAGAGAGAGAGACAGCAAGAGAGAGAGAGTGAGAGAACGAGAGAGAGAGAGAGAACGAGAGAGAGAGAATGAGAGAGAGAGAACGAGAGAGAGAGAGAGAGAGTGAACGAGAGAGAGAGAGTGAACGAGAGAGAGAGAGAGAGTGAACGAGAGAGAGAGAGTGAATGAGAGAGAACGAGAGAGAGAGAGAACGAGAGAAAGAGAGAGAACGAGAGCGAGAGAGAGAACGAGAGAGAGAACGAGAGGGAGAGAGAGAGAACGAGAGGGAGAGAGAGAGAGAGAACGAGAGGGAGAGAGAGAACGAGAGAGAGGGAGAGAGCAAGCACTGCGCAGACTGGTTGAGAGAGCTGTCATGACTCTCCAGCTCGTGAGGGGTAGTGGTTGGTTGGGGGGGTGTCTGGGTAGGAGTGAGCGGAGGAGAGAAGAGGGGGGGGGGGGGGGGGGGGTTCGGGGGGCGTGACTGGTGACTGGATGAGAAATCTATCCCCCCAGCCCTGGTCAGCAGAGCCCCCCTCACCCCTTTCCCCACCCTGTGCCAGTCCTGACTGCTACCAGCCACACACGTCACCTCCCATCAGGGTCAGCGTGCCGGAGAAAGGTCAGCGGCGCCGACAGCTGATTGGCCGAGGTGGGGTCCGGTCCTCCTCCGCTCGCTAACGGGCCGGTTGACACACCTGATGTGACACGCTCCACTCCCAGCAGCCGGTACACAACAGGGCAGCTGCCCGCCGGCACAACCAACACTGAGGAGAGGGGAAAACAGAACAAACACACAGCAGCAAGGAAAACAAAGGGGATGGAGGGATGGATGAAGGAGGGATGAAGGAAGGGTGCAGCCAAGGCTCTCTGAACTTGGGCCCAGTGTAAAAACCAACAGAAACAACCGCGCTGCACCGTAGACGCTCCAGAACATCATGCTGAATGTTCAAGGCCACATCCTCTCTCACATATACCTCGACATCATCAGGAGAAGACTTCGCGAAGGATACAAGACGGCGATAAAGAATAAATTCACATTTCAGCATTTCAAAGTGGAGTCTTAAAAAATTGCATATTCATGATTCGCTGATTACTAATTAGCAGCTAATAGCTGTGTGTGTGATGATTTAATGGGTAATTAGCGACAGATAAGGAACTAATAAGTGCCAGTTCCCCCATTATCGAATGATTCCAAATATTTTTGACACAGAAAAACAAAGATTAAAAAAAGCTGCCACAGACAAAGACACACACACACACAAAACACACAAGTCAGCACAAGGCATCAACGCACACACAGAGACATCTTCACACAGACACACACAAACCGGGCTATAAGAAGTGCATTCCGCCGAATTGTGGGACTGCTGCACGCGCCACCCGGCGGGAACTGTTCATGTGGCTTAGAGTGGAGATGATCAAGGCAGACGCATCATTTTGCGCTTGTGTCACAGAACCAGTTGCACTCTGGAGAAAAAACAGCACTCTGACAAACACACGCGCTCACGCACTCTGACAAACACACGCGCTCACGCACTCTGACAAACACACGCGCTCACGCACTCTGACAAACACACGCGCTCACGCACTCTGACAAACACACGCGCTCACGCACTCTGACAAACACACGCGCTCACGCACTCTGACAAACACACGCGCTCACGCACTCTGACAAACACACGCGCTCACGCACTCTGACAAACACACGCGCTCACGCACTCTGACAAACACACCGCGCTCACGCACTCTGACAAACACACGCGCTCACGCACTCTGACAAACACACGCGCTCACGCACTCTGACAAACACACGCGCTCACGCACTCTGACAAACACACGCGCTCACGCACTCTGACAAACACACGCGCTCACGCACTCTGACAAACACACGCGCTCACGCACTCTGACAAACACACGCGCTCACGCACTCTGACAAACACACGCGCTCACTCACTCTGACAAACACACGCGCTCACGCACTCTGACAAACACACGCGCTCACGCACTCTGACAAACACACGCGCTCACGCACTCTGACAAACACACGCGCTCACGCACTCTGACAAACACACGCGCTCACGCACTCTGACAAACACACGCGCTCACGCACTCTGACAAACACACGCGCTCACGCACTCTGACAAACACACGCGCTCACTCACTCTGACAAACACACGCGCTCACGCACTCTGACAAACACACGCGCTCACGCACTCTGACAAACACACGCGCTCACGCACTCTGACAAACACACGCGCTCACGCACTCTGACAAACACACACAGTCAGACACTCTGAAAAACACACACGCTCACGCACTCTGACAAACACACACAGTCAGACACTCTGAAAAACACACACGCTCACGCACTCTGACAAACAGCCAGGCAGCCGGTCGGTCCTCCTTCCCCCCCCCCCCCGCCTGTTTGACCTCCCTAATTTTCTCTTCTCTCTCTCTTCCTCTTTCGTCTGTGACGTTGCCAGATGACCGTACACTCAGTAAACAACCACAGGTTTTCTCATGCCAAGCTAGTTTAGTTTATTAGGATCCCCATTAGCTACTGCACACGCAGCAGCTAGTCTTCCTGGGCTCCACATAAAACGCACAAATACAGCACATGTCAAAATACAGAACATTAATAGACAAGAACAACATAAGATATTACATACAATTCCGTATACATTTTTTCTCCAATAAAAATAGTTATATATAGGAAAGAATACAAGCGAAAAAATAATAATACTAGTTACACACTATTCATATATACAGTATATATTCATATTCTTATATACAGTACAGTTGAATTAGATATTTAGGAAGATGAGGTGCTGTGGTACAAGCGTAGCTAGGACGACTGAGGAAGTGTGCGTGGGTGGGACTGCATTGGGCAGTGTTGCTTTGCCCTTGAATAAGGCAATCGACCTGAACAGCACATCACCCAGCTGAATAAATGCGCCCATGTGTTGACAGTGTGTTAGCAAGCTGGTTTGTTAGTAGTGGGCCTCTGTGTTTGCCAAGATGGCGGTATAGCAGAGGGGTGCCAGTCTGGAATGTGAACAGTAAACATGCCAGTCTTACATTAAAAGGGGAGCAACCTCTGCCCCCCCCTCCTTTCTTTCTCACACATTGTGGCAATCGACGATGGAAATTCTAGACGTGCATGTTTAAGCATTTACTATATCATGGTGAGGTTCATATGTCTTGAGCAAGAAGCACCCGGGTGTCCAGTCTCGTATGGCATCGCATGTCAACCCCCCCCCCCCCCCCTGCCACTCCAGCACTGTAAGGCACTGCTAATATTTGCCCGCCTCACTTCTAATACACATCAGCACCACCAGTGTGTTTTCCCTGCTCTGTCGCCGGGCCAGAGAAAATATTTGCTTTTTTTTCTCCTCCCCCTCCATCCTCCTGCCACCCTCCCCTCCCCCTCCTCTCTCCCCACACACACACAGTCTTCCCTTGATAGAGAAATGGCGAGTGGATTTGTTTAGCAAATTGTTACGCCGCCTAAAACGACAAAACTTGTGTGGTAAAGATACATGTAAATAGTTGACAGGGAGTAAATGATTTTTCCGTGATAGTGGGCCATTAGGACACAGAGGCGTGTTATTGGGGGAGTAATCCTACACGGCCCGTATCCCCAAAGACAAGGCTATACAACACGCTGTGGTTCCTTGTCATTAAAATGAGTGGCTAGGTTTAGGCCTCACACACGTGTGATGTGGAGACATCCACACGCCCACGCACACTTAGGCTACACACACGCGCACACACACACACACACACGCACACACACACACACACACACACACACACACACACACACACACACACACACACACACACACACACACACACACGTACATGCCCACACACAAACACACACACGCTCAAACAAATGGTATGTTGTATGTCTTATTTTTCCAATGCAATGTGAAATCTCCTGACATACTGGTCCCAGCCCCAATTAGGTAGAGAACTTGTAAGAAAACATTCCAGTAGCATCACACCACTTCAAATATCTCCTCCTCTGAAAATATCAAAGCCCAAATTATTCCATTTCAAATTGAACAGATAATTGTTTCCTACTTTCCAAAAAGTACTGATTCGGAGGCAATCTCTGAAACCTCTGGAAAAGAATTCTCCCCCCAGTTCGGGAATAAAAAAAAGAGAGAAAGAGAGAAAGAGAGAAGGAGAGAAAACCGGGGGTCTAATTAGAAGTAATTACGCCTTTTCATTTCCAACATGATGAAATCATTTGATTCTTTTTAAGGTGGGGGTCTGGTTTGGCTCAACACAGACAAAGCGCTCCTGCGTTGAGTTAGAGGGTTGCTAGCGGGACAATGGCGCTCGTTCTCAGACTAGGAGCCCAGACGAGCGCCGTGGCCCATAAATCATTGCCAAAGGTACGCCTCAGACAGAGTTATTTGAGTGTTGCCTTGGCTGATGGCCGCCGTACAGGGTGACCCACATTAGCGAGAGAAAATAAATAAATACTGGTGATGACGCGTCGTCGGGCGAGGACTCAAACGGAGGGGACGTGACATCTGAGATGCGTGTGTGTGTGGTCGTGGTGACAAACACTATACAACAAAATAGACCTATGGATCTAATATCTATAGGCCCAGGTCGTCGTATTGTTGGATGTGTGCAATCTAATATGGTCTGTAGTTGGTGTAAAAACTAGATGTTTTTGGTTTAATTTCAAGTTGTTGGATAAGGATGAAATATAGCCAATTTCATTTGATATCAAAAAAATACTTGCACATGTTGTACTATACAATGTATAACAGAGAAGCTAATGAGCAAACTGTCGGCAATGGGTGAGAGAGGAAAAGAGAAAGAAGAAGAAGATGGAAGCGGGTCAGAGAGGGAGAAAGGGGGAAGCAAGAGAAAGAGGAAGCAAGAACGTGAGAGAGAGAGAGAGAGAGAGAGAGAGAGAGAGAGAGAGAGAGAGAGAGCAAGACACAGAGAGAGAGAGAGAGAGAGAGAGAGAGAGAGAGAGAGAGAGAGAGAGAGAGAGAGAGAGAGAGAGAGAGAGAGAGAGAGAGAGAGAGAGAGAGAGAGAGAGAGAGAGAGAGAGAGAGAGAGCAAGACAGAGACAGAGACAGAGACATAGAGGACACTGGGGCACAATTACAAGCAAAAAGCGGAGACATTTACATAGAAAATGAGGGCTTCAGTGAGCCTCTCTCCCAGAGGTCACACCATTAAGAGGAGCCAAGGTAGGAGCGTTTTTTTAAACTCCTCTTCATCTTCCGAAGGACAAAACCTATTTTAGGTCCCTCCCAGCTTTAAACAGGGCTATTTAATCAACATAAACTCTTTTATGTTTCAGTCAGAAGAAAGACATCCCTTGCTGCTGTGACAAAAACATTTTTTTACAGGTTTGGGCCTATCGCTTCAACATTTCACACAACATTGTGGATGAAAATGTGATTTTAAAGAATAATAATCTAACACGAACGAACATCTAACACACAACCAGCGTAAGTAAATAATTCCCTCCATCCATCTAGGCTTACATCATTATCCCATGAATGAAAAGTTCCAACGGGAGGAGAGAGTAACCAGGACAGGAGAGGTGACAGGGGCAACCTCTGGCTGAATGAGCCCAGAGAGAGAGGGGCAAAGTGAGGGAGCTGGACAACTACAGCCCTGCTCAGTATCAGCAGCCCAGCTTGGAGCAATCTCCAGCGCCTCTACCTGTCACCCATCCCCCTGCCCTCACCTCCAGGGCCAGTAAGGGGCCCAGAGAGTACCCCCTGTGTCCATGGAGGCCCGCCCCCAACGGGGTTAAACAGGGATATGAAAAGGCAGCAAAACTAGGATAATGATACCACTGTCTGTCTGCCTGCCTGTCTGTGCTTCTGAGAAGGTGAGAGGGGTGAAGTTGACCAAGTAATCTCAGTCAGGTAAGGTATAAGCCTTATAAGCCGGGAATCCTCTTGTCTTATGAAATGGCGAGCTGTGTCAACATTGAAAGCAACGGCATTCCTGGAATTCGGCAGATGTGACATGATGTTTGTCTTTCATTTTGTCCGCCAATACCAGTTCAAATTGTGTGTGTGTGTGTCTGCGTCCGGCGTGCGTACGTACACATGCACTACTGTATTTATCCGATTCCAAAAGGACCGTCAAATAAAAGCAACAGAGATGATAGGGGTCAGTGCCCTCTTTCAGGCTTACAATCACAGCAGAGGCCCCACTGGGCGTGTAAAACTGAGCAGGGCATCCGCCTGTCTCTGTCTCTCTCACACACACACACAACACACACACACACACACACACACACACACACACACACACACACACACACACACACACACACACACACACACACACACACACACACACACACACACACACACACACACACACACACACACACACACACACACACACACACACACACACACACACACACACACACACACACGGTTGTAGTGGCGGAGAGATATAGACGTAACTACCCGAGCGGGGCCTCGCTGCTTCCTGCCTGTCTATCCACCTGGCCGTTTGATGATGCCTCACTCGCTCATGACAACGCATCGATTTTACTTCTGCCCGCCGCGTAAGCCCTTCCGCCTGAAGGGATCCATTAAGGCAAACAGTTCTCGTCCACAGTGAGTGACAGCTGTGACAGGCCCGCACCGCTTCTCTCCACCCCTGCCCACCGCTTCCTCCTCTCGCCTCCCCGTCTCTGACTGACAGCTCCACGCTCAAAACAGGCCTTTTTCACAGCACCTCTAATGGTTTCAAACGCTTACCATTACCGGTGTCAGATGGTCAGGAGGGCTGGTTATGGAGGTGGGCTGGGGATGTGGGGCCTTCAGTCATCCATAATGTAGCCATCTTCCTGGATAGTACAACCATATCTGTTGTCTCCATAGAACCTATCATTTCTATAGCAGCAGCCATCCCCTATCATTTCTATAGCAGCAGCCATCCCCTATCATTTCTATAGCAGCAGCCATCCCCTATCATTTCTATAGCAGCAGCCGATCCCTATCATTTCTATAGCAGCAGCCATCCCCTATCATTTCTATAGCAGCAGCCATCCCCTATCATTTCTATAGCAGCAGCCATCTCCTATCATTTCTGTAGCAGCAGCCGATCCCCTATCATTTCTATAGCAGCAGCCGATCCCTATCATTTCTATAGCAGCAGCCATCCCCTATCATTTCTATAGCAGCAGCCATCTCCTATCATTTCTGTAGCAGCAGCCGATCCCCTATCATTTCTATAGCAGCAGCCGATCCCTATCATTTCTATAGCAGCGGTGTGATCCCTATCATTTCTATAGCGGGGTGATCCCTATCATTTCTATAGCAGCGGTGTGATCCCTATCATTTCTATAGCGGGGTGATCCCTATCATTTCTGTAGCGGGGTGATCCCTATCATTTCTATAGCGGCGTGATCCCTATCATTTCTATAGCGGCGTGATCCCTATCATTTCTATAGCGACGTGATCCCTATCATTTCTATAGCGGCGTGATCCCTATCATTTCTATAGCAGCAGCCAATCCCTATCATTTCTATAGCGGCGTGATCCCTATCCTTTCTATAGCGGCGTGATCCCTATCATTTCTATAGCGGCGTGATCCCTATCATTTCTATAGTGGCGTGATCCCTATCATTTCTATAGCGGCGTGAACCCTATCATTTCTATAGCAGCAGCCGATCCCTATCATTTCTATAGCGGCGTGATCCCTATCATTGCTATGGCGGTGTGATCCCTATCATTTCTATAGCGGTGTGATCCCTATCATTTCTATAGCAGTGTGATCCCTATCATTTCTATAGCGGCGTGATCCCTATCATTTCTATAGCGGCGTGATCCCTATCATTTCTGTAGCGGGGTGATCCCTATCATTTCTATAGCGGTGTGATCCCTATCATTTCTATAGCAGTGTGATCCCTATCATTTCTATAGCGGCGTGATCCCTATCATTTCTATAGCGGCGTGATCCCTATCATTTCTATAGCGGCGTGATCCCTATCATTTCTATAGCGGCGTGATCCCTATCATTTCTATAGCGGTGTGATCCCTATCATTTCTATAGCGGCGTGAACCCTATCATTTCAAAAGCAGCAGCCGATCCCTATCATTTCTATAGCGGCAGCCGATCCCTATCATTTCTATAGCGGCGTGATCCCCTATCATTTCTATAGCGGCGTGATCCCCTATCATTTCTATGGCGGTGTGATCCCTATCATTTCTATAGCGGCGTGATCCCTAGAATTTCTATGGCGGCGTGATCCCTATCATTTCTATAGCGGCGTGATCCCTATCATTTCTATAGCGGCGTGATCCCCATCATTTCTATAGCGGGGTGATCCCTATCATTTCTATAGCGGCGTGATCCCTATCATTTCTATAGCGGTGTGATCCCTATCATTTCTATAGCGGTGTGATCCCTATCATTTCTATAGCGGCGTGATCCCTATAATTTCTATAGCGGCGTGATCCCTATCATTTCTATAGCGGGGCGATCCCTATCATTTCTATAGCGGGGCGATCCCTATCATTTCTATAGCGGGGTGATCCCTATCATTTCTATAGCGGCGTGATCCCGATCATTTCTATAGCGGCGTGATCCCTATCATTTCTATAGCGGCGTGATCCCTATCATTTCTATAGCGGGGTGATCCCTATCACTTCTATAGCGGCGTGATCCCTATCATTTCTATAGCGACGTGATCCCTATCATTTCTATAGCGGCGCGATCCCTATCATTTCTATAGTGGTGTGATCCCTATCATTTCTACAGCGACGTGATCCTTATAATTTCTATAGCGACGTGATCCCTATCATTTCTATAGTGGCGTGATCCCTATCATCAGAAATGATCATTTCTAAAGCACCTACACCATTTCTATTGAACCCATCCATCCGTATAAGGCACCCAACACTGAAACTTTTATTCACAGTTTCTGACCATGATCATAGCATCCGGTTCCACCGTGTCAAACTGCCTCTCCCATGGCTGCATGGGGTGATATGAATAGTTACCTTTACTATGTCTGTGCATATCAGCCTGTTCGTTATTGAATCCTTGGAGGCTTTTGTAGGTGTGTGTGTGTGTCTGCATGCGTGTGTGTGTGTGTGTGTGTGTGTGTGTGTGTGTGTGTGTGTGTGTGTGTGTGTGTGTGTGTGTGTGTGTGTGTGTGTGTGTGTGTGTGTGTGTGTGTGTGTGTGTGATAAGCTATGTTTTAAACACAGCCAGGGCCTCTACGGTAAGCCCACGTCATTTACCCGGTCTAATGCCACGCTGGGGGGGTATGGGTTACATGTTTTTTTTTCTCACCCTCTTGCCTCCATGGTGTGTGTGTGTGGGGGGGGGGGGGGGGGGGACACCTCTCTCAGTGTGTTTGTACAGTGTTTAGACACGGTCCCAGTTGAAGAACAGGAGAGGCTGGCCCCAGTGCAGAAACCAAATCCTGCAAGTGCCCCACCCACACACACACACCACACTACACACTACAGTCCAACCACCCTGCCTGTTAAAGAGTGTAATGACTTGACCTGACAGAGAGTGGAGGTTTTATAGGACCTTTACTGCTGCGATAATTTACACCAGCAGCTAATATCTAATATCCCTCCAAATCCAAACTCGAGACGCCCAGCACGTACTGCACTGAAACCTACTGCTCTGTCTGCAATTAAATCATTGTGCCAATTTTGATACATTTTCAGCTCCATATAATGATGCAAAGATGTTATTTTTTAAACACACAAAAAAAGTTTTCATGCATTCAGACTTGTCTTTGTCTTTTTCACCTGAGATGCTTGCTGCTGGCATCACAGTCCTACTTTACCAGAGGCCTTATCGGGCTCCCTTCATATCAACAGCTGGTTTCAAATACTACTGGAAATCTTTCAAACTATTTTGGCATTTGCTATAGCCTACCTGGAGCGCCAGATGGGTAACATTTGTACGTGTGCAACTATTTTCTGATTTCCTTTGCGCCAGGCAAGCTAAACCAAGTCCAGCTAGAGTATTTGAAATGATTTCCAATACCATCTGAACCCAGATCTGCTCCACAGCCACTCTGGGGGGAAAAGCATGACCTCACACTGGAATAACCACGGGAGGAAATCCAAGTGAGGGTGTCAGACAACCAGAAATGTGCCTCCAAAGAAAACACTGAAACAAGTGCCCTGTGATTAATTAGTTATTAATTAAGTCGCACGCGGGGTAATATGCATTTTTCAATTAATTAAAGTTGGGCCCGCACCGTAAATCAAGCGAAACTGTCAATGTTTCTACAAATTAAATATATACTGTACATTTCGGGTATTCGGTGAATAGGAATAATAGTGTTGATTGCATAACTAGAGGGCTCATCAGGAGAGAGTGTGACATGGGCTGTGACAGGCTGCGACTCAGTACAGTGCCTACAATACTCAGACAGGGGTCCCCTCTCCCCCACTCTTAATGCTGCAGGTCTCCCACATTCACACAGCAGCACACATCATACATCCCTATAGGTCATAGGACTGATATAATTAAGGTGTCCCAATATTCAACGAAGCCTTGAAGTAAAGAGTATTCATATATTGTATGTAAATACATATTTTGAGTGAGACACTGTCCGTATTTTATGTGTTAAATGTGTCACTGTCACGTGAGACAAATTTCATATGCAGGTATTCAAAGTTATTGCTGTAACGATCGCTGTTTGTAGTGGTGCGTTACGTGGGAATCCGTACCCCATGTTCATGAATAAAGGAACAATACACGGAATTGTAATCATTATCCAAAATGTATCGTTTGTCACGGTTACCAAATGAGAGGGTGCGATTTTTTCCCCCGGATGGTTCAGACATTAATTTGCGGAAACACATTTGTAAAATGACAAACAAACACAAGGGCGCGCACACACATACACACACACACACACACACACTTATTCAAGCTGCTCTCTGACAACAGCCTGATATATAATGAAGCAATGACTGCAATCATTATTCTACACAATGTATTTATTTTCTCGGCACCGATAATGAAGTGTCTATTTGATGGTTGGTACAGTCTTTTTACCGAAGTGCCTTTATGAAATGAAATGCACAGAAACAGGATATGCATACACACACACACACACACACACACACACACACACACGGTAATCTAGCTGCAATTTATCCTAATTATTAATGAGTGTGTGCGTGTTTGTGAGTGTGCATACTGTACGTACATACGCACATACGTATCTGTGTGTGTGCATGTGTGTGTGCATGTGTGAGCATACGTGCAAGCGTGTGTGTGTGTGTGTGTGTGTGTATATCTGCGCAAAACAAAATAATGCTAAATACTTCTCACTAAATACTAACCGCGTTATTTCTCATTCTTTCTTTAGAGTAGTGTCTAAGTTGAGGGAACTTGGTCTTGTCATAATCACTTTGCCCCCGGCGAGCATACTAATATGGCCCTGGGTGGGAATAAATTACAGCTCAGATTAGCAGGAAGGATGAAGTGGAGGTTTTATTTTTTTGAAATTTGAATATTTGTTACATTATTAACGGGGGGGGGGAAACATCCTTTGATTCTTCTTATGTCTTGTTTTCCGTTCAGAGTACAGAGCCTAGTCCCCAAACTGCCTACCTGTGTAAAAAAAGAGTACTCTTTAGTGGGACGTGAACATGCCTTCGGACATAAACGTAGCATGTCTCCCTCCTCTCTCTCTCTCGCTGCTGTAGCTCCGTTCCGTTCTGCACGCTACGGAATCCTCTGGCGCAGCACATTTCTCCCTCACATCCTCCCAAAGCCTTTTCTCTTACTCTATCAAACCTTTTGTTGTGTAGGATTATTGCGTTTGTTAATAAGGCAGCCACACGTACTGTACAATACGGGACATACAAATAATACACACATGCACGGCACTCAAACCAATCCAAGCACAAGGCCTCCCTTGACCAATTATGTCACTTTGTGAAATGATATTAACGACTAGGCCTGGTACTTAGGAATATTTGTTGTGCTCAAACTGCTTCGTTCATTCATGTATTTGTATCTTGTGTTGGTCTCCCTTCAGTTCACAATGGGTTACAAACTGAGATCTCACCAAAATGTCTCTTTAGCCTCAGTTAATGATCATTTTGAAGGCTATTAGCCCAATAATCAGAATAGGACACTCCGACGGATCACATTGGCAGTATGTTGCGACTGACCACACCACAACACACTAAGTGAGTCTATAAGTGAGTCTATATGGTCACCACCACCACCAAAAAGAAAATTTGCTAATGTTGTTTTCTTAAATGATTTTATGACAGGGGAGCAATAAGGCCTATACAGGATTAGTCCACTGTGTCCAAACCCATTTGGGGAAATTGACCACGCACTGATTTTTTTTCAATCGCAAAAGACAGTTTTAATTATTGGAGTAATTAGTCAAATATATGTGCCTTTACCTCTATTGATCTTTATTGTCTGTCCAGTTAGTAAGCAGGGGTCTGAGTATTGACTCCCCCCCACCACCTCCCTCCGCCCCTCAGGGCTTGGGTCAGACAAGAAGCTGCACTACTGGCTGATGGGGCCTGGAGAAGACAGATGACCAGCCGAGCAGAAGGAACTGCAGAGCAAAATAGCTCACACGTCTCGGGTGGCGTCAGGGGGAATTGGGCGCTGCGCGAGACTCTGGGCCTAAGTGTTCTGACGCCTAATTACCAGCCCACCACCCACCACCAAACATCACCCAGTGGCGAAAGCACAGCTCTCTCTCTCTCTTGTCCTCCTGCTCTCTCTCTCCCGGGCCTCTCTCCCACTCTCTCTTTCTCCCCGTCTCAATCTCTCTCTCGACTCAATTCAATTCAAAGGGCGTTATTGCCATGGGAAACATATGTTTACGTTGCCAACGCAAATGGAATAGACAATAAACTAAAAAAGGGAAAGAAACAAGGGAAACATTAGTAAACATTACACTGACAAAAGTTTTAAAATAATATATACATTTCAAATGTTATATTATTGGCTATGTACAGTGTTGTAACAATGTGCAAGTAGTTGAAGTATGAAAGGGAAAATAAATAAACAGATATATAAATATAGGTCGTATTTACAATGTTGCCTGTGCTCCACTGTTTGCCCATTTCTCGTGGCAATGGGCCACAAATCTTGCTGCTGTGACTGCACACGGTAGTATTTCGCCTAACAGATATGGGATTTTATCAATGTCTGATTTGTTTTCCAATCTTTGTGGGCCTGTATGATCTGAGGGAAATATGTGCTGATACATTTGGCAGGAGGTTAGGAAGTGTCACTCTCTCTCTCGGTCTCGGTCTCTTATCCCTTTCATACACAGACCAAAATCCCACAAATGTACAATGCTTGCTTCTTTTTGCCTGCTTTATTGTAAATCTGAAAGGGGTAGGTGGTAAAACAAACAAAAAACACAGAAAACTAAAAACCACCCAAAGACCTAGTCGTGACTCCTGCATTTTCACAGACCCCGTAACCAAAATACAGGTATCACGTCTGTGTGAATGGTTTTCTGCTACGATTGTTAAACACCTCCCTAATTTGAAATGCAAACAGGCCCGATGGTTTAACAGCACCTCCATGCCCCCACACACTGATATGTATAAAAGGGGCATACCTGCAAGAAAGTGGTAAATAAGCGACTGTCTGAAAGGGGCTCATATAAACATTGCCGTATATTTTTTACAGGTAATATACCACGTATCCTGTCTGAAATGGGTCTCTCTCTCTCCTTTGTACTTCATACACTGTGGGGAAACGTGTGCTGGAATGGGTGACAAGAACGCGAGGTCTGTTCTCAGTTACTTCATTTTCACTCCCAAATTGCTTTTCCCGACTCATCAAAATTATTAGACATTTTTATCCCAAAGAAAATATTTCCTTTTTCATGCGACACCGTCAAAGTTTCCCTAGACAAAGCACCTCTATATCCTACACTGATACGTTTGGTGATTGAACGTACAGTGCTCAACAAGTCAGTGTGTGGCCACTCCGGCCAATGTGTGTGCCTCTGTCTACATAGGGGGCGCTGGACATCACATACAGTATGCATATGTGCTGTGTAAGCGGTCAGACTAACTGGTCAGTCTGAATCAAACCCGAATGAAGCCTTTCTCGCTCTAAGGAGGGTTCTTTCCCAGTGCAGCCCTATGCCATTAGCTGTACAGTAAATGGGATTACACGGCAGCCATTGAGTCCTTCACCATGGATTTGCGCTGAAGCGTCCAAGCAGGCTTTAACATGGAGAACAGAGAGGCCCATCAACAACTGGTACGTCTAATTGAGCGCTGGTATGTTTAACACAATCACACATACATGCCCACAACCAGCCTCTGTCCATTGCAGAGGGGTAGGGCCAAGCCTGACATTCCACTACGAGCTAATCGGCCTGACAGAAATAAAATAGAGAAGTCGGACTCTGTCAAAACATGTAAAGGGAAAACTCATGGAAAGAGCTAAAGCCGTGTCTTTTCAACTGAGCCTAGATCAGATCAGTGAACAGTCACATTATCTTATAAAACAAGGGATTTCTCGGAGTAAGTGTCCTCTTGAGCGACGCGTGAAGTTAAACTGGGAATAAAAGATAAATCGGGTTTACGTATTCCGAGGCAGGGCGAGTGTCTGCACAACAACAAGCACTGTCCGTTTCAATCAGCGATATACGGCGCAGTACGCAACTGCAAGCTGTCAGTGTATCTCTGTTACAGAAATGCTAAAAATAAAAAAGCAGAGTAAGCCACTTCATCCTCTCTGCTGGTCAATACCTGGCGGCGCCACGAGAAGAGCACTGACACCAACAAACACACAGTGACAGCCCCCCCCCCCCCCCCCCCTCCACAAACACACACAGAGCACGGACACAGATCAGACTCTACAGATTTTTCTTTCTTTTTTGAATCCTTTTCCCAAGGAGGTGCTCCTCGGCAGGTTTTTAACATAACACTAAGCCGTGTGTTAATGCACAAAGAGACATCATGTCCATTGATCCACTGGTGCCTGTGTGTCTTTGAATGGCCTAGGGACAACAACACTGGGGGTTTTATGTCTACGGACCGATCGGTGCCTCTGCGGATAGAAACCCATGTATATGACACGGAAACTTCTATTAGCCTGCTCGCATATTAAACACGGTTAAATTAGATTTATATCTGATCAATTGATCTACAATTACTACTATTATCATCATCATCATCGTCTTCTTACAATAACTTTATGAAAATTGATTGACCATCTTTATCTGCCTTGAGACTCTCATACATGTTGAAGCATTAGACGTCAACTTGGTGGGAAACGTTGATGTTCTTCCTACATACAGCAGATAGCACGACAACAAACCATATTTGAGATTCAGCACAAAGTTTGGCCAAATGTACCTGCCTGCAACAGAGGGATAGGACAAAGAAACCACTTCACCCTCTGGTGTTGCATATCCTGTGTGCTAATTATTGTTAAAAAAAATAATAATAATGAATAATACATTAAAGACATGGGAGAAAAATCCCAGGCATAAAACATATGTATTTTTAATATGAAACTCCCTGAATCAATACCCTCAATTAGCAACTGCAACCAAATTGCTAGGCGAAGCGTAATTACTGTAAGGTCACTAGGTATTATTCACAGTCACTTTAGTTTACCACATTAGGACAAGACAGGACGCCAGGCTAAAAATTATAAATTCTGTCCCCATAATCTGTCCTTTTCGGATTTAGATGGATGAAGAATAATTAACTGCTAATTATTCAGATCACTTAAGGCACTTTCTGGATCCACAAAAGCGGATGCAGCCGTGTCTGTCAACCCACTTCGTCTAGCCATCATTTATAACAATCCTACTTGACCAGGGATGAGTCTTTAAAATTAAAATAACTGCCTGATTTCCCACCAACCCCGTTCTACCTCAGAGGGTCTTGGGAAGCACACTTCCTTTAAATTCACCCATATGCAAATTTTGAGACCTGATTTGCATTTTAAAGTATTTAACTCCCCATATTTATTGGGCTCTGAGGCCTTGCTGATCATTGATTTATGTGCTTCCGGCAATCATATTTCCATATTTTGTGTGGTTTTAATGACAGTAATAATTCAAATATGCAAAAAGTTGTTCTTTGAACGATATCTTTAATTATATCCTCAAAGCATCATTCTTTTTTCTTTTTTCAAACCGGGATTATCCTGAAAAAGGCAACAACAAAAAATGAAATTGCAGTGAGGTCTCAGACATTGATGAGCCAAACATATAGTCCTAGTCAGATACCGTATGTGCATGAAGACGACTTCTCATATTTGTCAGTCTAGAAACCCACAAACAGACCGGGAGGGGGTCGAGGGATGGTCTGTTGCAGAAAGGACCCATGCGACCTTGTCCCCAAAAACCCTTGATTAATGCTGACATTCTTTCACGACAAATCCAATCTCCGATTCCTGAAATTCATATCCCTGCTCAAAAAAACAAGGACTCCTTCCCCCTCTGTTTTGCCGGTAAAATAAAACTTTATACTTCTCGTCTGATTATTAGAGTTGTCATGGTCGCCGTGTGCTCTTCTAAAAACCATCATGGTCCAGATGATTAAAAATGGCGGATTCTCGCCACCGTTTGGCCTATCAGCGCCTCAACGCAGCCGTCAAACGTGTCCACGCGCAACCTGAGAGGGTCCTCGCGCATATTCCCTTTGTCACCCCTGCACGCAGCGGAAACTTTTTAGAATAATTGCTCACTCATGTACAAACGCGGGTGACTAATATATTAGATTAGTCGCGTATGGTTGCAAAGGGGTGTATATTTTATTCTATTTTCTGTTGGTAGGCTGCATACTGTGACAGTCGCCATAAAAATAAATGAAGAGATAATTTATCTAAAGACTGCAATAGCCTACTTACTATACATAGCAGATTTATGATGTGTCAGATAGTTCAGCAAACAGGCTATCAATAGAATTAACAACATATCATATTGCTCCTCTCTGCATTAATTAAAGGATATTGAATAAATATACATCTCCAAATGATACAGTATATAGATGACACAATTTGAATATATCAGTATTAATTGGCATTTTCAATATGCATATATATCGATTCCTTTAAAACAGAAATAAAAATATATAGTATCTTTCTGGATGTCCACATCACATCGTTCTCATAGTCAAGATGTCTTGTGTATAATCACATATTTACATTCATTATGTACATCTAGTTATGTATTTATACCCCTAAGACAAAACATGACAAAACAGCCTTATTTGTTAAGTTAACTTGTTAAACCAATTACGATAATTTGACATTTAATACTGCCAGCATAAATATTACCATGTTATTAAAATGCATGGGTAAACAAATTAACATAAACTGCACCAACACTATTTTGTATTATTATTAATTATTATTATCATCATTATTAGTAGTATTATTTTAATCTATCCACAATATGTGTGCCATTCAGCACCATTTGACCCTGTGTTATACATAGGGCATTCGTGTTTTAACTGGTGAGGACCGCAGTGGCTGAGTTTAAAACAAGCCCGACACATTAACACACAGCCCCTTAGAGGATACACTTCACCCTAATGTTTAACTATCACTGCTGAGCCTTGCACTGAGTGCACGCAACATATGTTTCAACCCCCTCTGCCCCTGAGAATGCTGGCCTACCACTCTCTCCCGCTCTCCAAGCTCACACTTACCAATATTTCGAAAAAATCATGCATATTTTCATCACGGAAAAATTAAACAACAAAACTAAATGGCAAAACAATTTCCGGATAAAATACCCTAGCTACTGTGTTAAGGTGTAATTTCAGTTGTGATACTGACAAAGGCCAACATGCATGCCCACACGCAAACTCACACACACACACACACACACATATATACACACACATGCATGCACACACACACTCTCTTTCTTTCTCTCTCTCTCACACACACACACACACACACACACACACACACACACGCACACACACAAACACACACAACAAGAGAGAAAGGAGTAGCCAGCCAACCCTGGTTAACATGGATGGTAAGGAATAATCAATTTACAAAGCAAATTTTAAAAAATCACCAGCCTGTCTCAGACGGTGACGCCATACAGGAAAACAAACAATATCAACCATCTGAAACATGACATCACACCTGTGGTCAACGTGGGAATTCTCAGTAAAAGTTGTTATTTTTTTTAAAAATCTGAATCTGTTAGAGGCTGTTAAAACTGTTCATGTACTGCACAATGCATCCACTGTGAATCCCACTGAATCAGATTGTAAACTATTCTCCTCTCCCGGAAAGGTTATCGCATCGTATCTTATTGCCTTTACCTGGTCCTATTCACTCTGAACATGCACTGATTTGTATAAGCACTGCAACACTAGCTCGCTTATCTGATCACAGACGTGTGTGTGCAAACACAGCAGTATCAAGTGCATCTCTCTCTACTGCATCTGGGATCTGTTGCCCTGATAACGGACTCTGAACATAATCAGAAACAGGCTGGAAATGCAAAGTGACCAAGAAACGGAGAAGAGGATGCCTCTCTCTGGAAATGATGCACTTCACTTTCTTCCACTGATTTGTTCACGGCATTCAAAAACATTCTTCTTCTTTTTTTATGAGGCAGTATGTGCAATATGTTACATTTATAATTTAGATCAGAAACATGCAGACAGGACTTGTTAGATGTTAAGTGAGAGATCGATATAAAATCCTTGTTAATTAAATGTGTTCACACATAAAATGCATGTATTTTAAGGTGCAACAATGAGCCACATGTATTGGCATATGTAATCCATGGTATCTATTTTTTTTTTTTAATATATTATCTTTGATTGAGATATTTTTCTGGCTACGGTCATGGTCAAATGAGTCCCTAACGATGAGCAGGTTTTGTGTTTAACACCAGCAATGTTTGGCTTCCCTGTATTATAGGGCACAGATCAGGTTAAGGAGGCAACAGTCAGTGAGGTAGGCCTGAGTGGTAGCAAGGCCACCTCAGAAAAATTATCCCCAGGATGGTTACACACACACACACACACACACACACACACACACACACACACACACACACACACACACACACACACACACACACACACACACACACACACACACACACACACACACACACACACACACACACACACACACACACACACACACACAATTGACCAATGCTCATTTCCCCACTCCTTGTAGTTGGCTAACCTGCTCTCTACATTAGGGTGCCGCTGTGGGGACTTATCACTGTGTAGTCTTTGTCCTTGCTGTAATTGCCCTCTCGGTATGTCGCCTCCCACCACCATGCACCCCCACCACCCACCCAACGTCAGCCCCCTCGTGACAGCCCGGCGCGGTGCTCTAGTGGGGGGGCTCTCCTGAGACCTGCTGATCGGCCCCTGAGGTCCGCCAGCGTAGAGGAGCTTGTCCTAGTTAAAGCAGTACCAGGAGGGACACCCAGACTGAGACAGATACCACTGCCTTCCTGTGCCCAGCCTCTCTCCCGCTCTCTCTACCTACACTCACTTCTGTATCAGAGTATCAGGAAAAAGTCCAGGGATTGAGTCCATGAAAAATGTACCATATTGAAAGTAGGCCCCTTGTTGAGTATTAATGCGTGTCTTTTAATGCGTTTCTGTATGTTTTTGCATTTCATTATCTTGGTTGATGATGTATGTTTTGCTGAATTCAATTGTGTACGAAAGCATACTGACATTTTTGATGTGGGCGTGATATAAAATGGTATCGTAATTATGGTGAAAATATATACAGAAATAAAATTGCACGTAAACCATTCAACTGTACACTTATACTAATTATACTGCTATATTGCACAGCTATTTTACTTCACTTGAATGCAAAAATGGAACAAATATAGATATTTTAGTATTCATAAAATTAAGCAAAATCAAGCCAATATGCACAGGCTACTTCTTTAACTTTTAGAGGACACATTACATGTCTCACAGATTATGCATTTGGCACAACTCAGACATAACATTAGAGGTTCTCCTGATGTCCTAATAAGTAAAATGGCGCCATCTACTGTCCATTACAGACAACTCATCTACAGTTTCTCTCTCCTACTGACTCCCAAGAAAAGGATACTTGAGAACATAAAACTTTCAAATAATTTTTTTTGGCATTTGTACATGCTTGTCT
Source organism: Salvelinus fontinalis (assembly GCF_029448725.1). NCBI lineage: Eukaryota > Metazoa > Chordata > Actinopteri > Salmoniformes > Salmonidae > Salvelinus > Salvelinus fontinalis. The sequence continues at coordinate 156,861 of NW_026600610.1, read as the reverse complement.
TTTATCATCAGTGAAAATAAATATTGGGGGCTGGTGAAATAAGGGAGTTTGGCCATGTGGAACTTGATTTGGAATGCAACCGTATGAGACAAATAATTATTAGTGCTTCACTGTAACACCGACCTCTGTTAGTTGACTGGATAAACTGAATTAATAAATAAATGGTTCTTCACAGAGAGCGTGATCCCCTCCCTCGTCGCCAACCCCGTGCTGCTGTGTTCCTGCTCTGGTAATCGATGTGTCAGCACTTTCACGGGCGGCTGCAGGGTTCAGCCCACAGCCCGCTTGGTAAGGGTTAACGTGGCAGGGAAAGAAGAAGACATTATGGCAGACTCTCGCTGTGGCGGGAACTCTGGTAGAACGCGCCACCTCCCTCTGACCCGTGTCAGCCTCTCCCCTACGAGAAGCCAACCAGGTCCGACACTTGTGGATGTCCGAGGGGGAACGTGCGTCTCGGCCACTGTCGCTGACCAGCACCCTCACAGTCTTGACACTTCCCCATGTCCCAAATTTAGCCCTCTCGCCCCTTGTGAGGAGCCGAGGGGCAATCGGATGGCAGTTGTGATGACGGGGAGATTTTAGAGGGAGCCGTAGAAGGAGCCTGTTGTAACCTCTCAGTGACCAGGATCCTCCAACCCGCTAAACTCCCACATCAGCCCTCAGGCTAGAGGGGATACAGCCGGACAACAGGCAGGCGAGTGCATGTATAGGACTTGATTATGCCTTTACCACAAAACATACAAAAACACACACAGACACGTAGGAAAACAATGTGTGTGAGATATTAGCGATGCGCATATGAGTGTGCACAGAGTACACACATTGCACACGCAGGCATACAAGTACAGACACATAGACTATACAAATACACCCACTCACACACACACACACACGGTACAAAAACAGGCATTGCACTGCTGCAACCACATCTACAAGCCTTGGAGGAGTTTTTCTGGGGGTATTTTAGGTCTCCTGAGGGACCTGGAGCGAGTGAGCTGTAGCTATAGCTGACAGAGGATCCCAGTCAAGGACACAAGCAACATCACTCACCCGCCATTACTTCCTCGTATTTAAAAGATGGAGGCTGTGGGGCTACCTGGGGGGGCCATATATACCCGTCCAGGGAGCCGAGGCTGGCAGGGAGGCCCGGTGATTTCAGGGTCCGAGGGTGTGTGTTGAGAGAGCTAAAGGAGAGCTGGGCGGTGGGAGTGACGGAGGGCTTTATATGTCAGGCAGTGTTGCCAGGTTTTATGGCGGAATATTTTTGCTGTCAGAGATGGATAAGGAATCGCCATAAGGAGAGGGGCAGGGATACGAGCCTCGAGGGCCACGCTGTCTACTGATCGTGTTTACGGTTGACTTTCAATCATTTACTGTAGGTACAGTAGAAATACAATAAATCTACAACTTTAATGAATCAATTAAGTGGGCAATGGAAAGCACTGGGCTAAGATGGTTGTGTAGTCTATCAGCTCTCACAGTCTCAGGTCAGAATTAGACGTTAATCCATTTCTCAAACGTCAAATTTCAAAGTTGTTCCAAACGTTGAATTTCAAAGTATTTAAGGTTAAGCTCAGGCATTACCTCAGAATTTTTAAGGTTATGGTTATGTTTAGGCATTACCTCAGAATTTTTAAGGCTATTGTTATGTTTAGGCATTAACTCAGAATTGTTAAGGTTAGGGTTAAGTTCAGGCATTAACTCCACATTCTTAAGGTTAGGCATTAACTCTGAATGGTTAAGGTTTGGGTTAAGGTTTGGGATAGGCTTAAAATAAAAATATATTTTTTTAACGTTCTATTACTGGATTTGAACTTGCAACCTTTGGAATCAGAGGCAGATGCCTCAGATGCCACCATCCCCATCCACCATCCCCACCCCCACCCCCATCCCCATACACATCCACAATCGAAACCTACTTGAAGGTAACAGCGCTCACTGTTGCCCCTAGTGGCCCGGTTTCCATGTCATCTCCCGACGTCCTCAGACTTTGATGGACGTCCAATCCTGACTTGTATCACGGCTGACCTGGCTGATTGGTTGTTTGAGCTGGCGTGTAATCTCATTTCTAATATTAATCCCATTAAATCATTATTGAATATTAACACCTTTTTCAAAGAAAATGAGAGGGGATCAGACACTGTCCCGTCCTAACCTGAACTACTCTCAGACACAAAGCGCCACACACACACACACACACACACGTCCCATCCACTCCTCTCTCCTGTCAGGGTAGGGCCACCACAGAGCAGGTATATCAGCTCAATTATGATGATGGCAATGAGTGATTGCATTTTGCCTCTCACCCATGTTAATAAGTCTGTCCCGTCACAGAGGGAGGGAGAGACGGAGGGAGAGAAAAAAGGAGAGAGAATGATGAGGAGAGAGAGAGGGAGAGAGAAAGTGAGAGATACAGACAGGGAGAAAGTGAGAAGGAGAGAGAGATCGGGAGGGGAGTAAGAGACAGGCGACGGATGGGTGGCTCATCTCTAGCCAGCTAACAGCATCCCAGATGCCAGTCTCCAGGATGGTATCAAACATCTCCACAGTGAACTCGCCATGAAATAATCTATACCTACAGGAAGTCAATTAAAAAGAGCCAGGGGAGATTAAGAGCAGCATGACAAGCTTTTCACTGGGCCACGGGTTCGCCTGGTGGCACCACGTTGTGTGTGTGTATACATGTGTGTGTGCGCGCATGGTGGGGGGACCAACCGCTCTCCAGCATCGCTGAACCCCCTTTTAAAAGCACCCTCATGCATATTTAAAAGGCCCTCAGCAGCCGGCATCTCCGACACAAGTTTGCAAACCATGTGCCTGTTTGTACTGAGGGGGGCTCACTCCGGATATCAATTAACTCAAACGCTGTCACTCTGATTGCTCTCTCAATGGAGGGACATCCCATTCCCCTCTACACTTCAACTCAGCTTTGTGTCAACCCACACATCGCCAACCATCTCACACACTTCCGCTCATCCTCCCCTCCTCTCTCTCTCCTTCTGCCCTCCCTCCTTCCTACCGACTCTCACTCCCTCTATCTTTATCAACCCATATCCTTCTTTCCCATCTCTCTCTCTCCCACTCTCTCTCTCTCTCTCTCTCCCACTCCCACTCTCTGTCTCTCCGTCTCTCAAGTAGCGGTAACTGAATGCACAAATTACTCTCCCCTCCACCTTTAACTCCCACTAAATCTTTCCCCTTTTCCACTTTGCTGAGCCAGGATATTTTATTCCTCCATCAAATATGCATCCCATTAATTAAGTTAAATTACTCCTGACTGCCAAATATCCCCTGCCCCAATGGGTGTCAACACAGAAATGCATGAACGTGAACCTGCAATGACACGGCCGCACACTTAAACATGAGTTACAGCCTTCCTCAGTTTCCATCCGCGGGCATATCACCAGACACTTCAGGAGTGCTGGAATTAAGCACTGTTCTCTCCTTCCCCTCCCGGCTTTTAATAAGTGCACAGTGGATGACACACGCACTTTTGACAAAGAGAGGGACGGATATTTTAATTATACACTTTTTTTCTCTCCGTTCTCTACTCTCTCTCTCCCTCCTCTTCATCTTTTAATTGCTGTGGTTAATCACTCATTAACTTCTCCCCCCCCCCCACCCGTTGGTGCACAACTCCTAAATCTACCTATGACATGATTAGCTCGATGGGATCAATCGCTTGGATTTTATCTCTCGAACAAGGGATTTCTCCTTTTTAAACAAGGAGATTTGTTTCTGAGCCACAGCAGAGATTGTTGTTCTTCCTTTGCATTAACTGCGTGTAAATCTTTGATAGAGTCGCAATTGAACACGGGTTTCGTTCAACTTACAGACATCCCCATAATGCCTAAGGGCATGTGTTATCGTGTGCCATTTGCTATCCCATGATACCAACACACAAAGAGAGCAATGCACGGGTGATATCACCTTACGTACTTCCTCTCCCTCTCCTCATCTTCCTCTCTCTCTCTCTCCATCTCTCTCGCTCCTCTTCATCTTCCTTCCTCTCGCTCTCTTTCCTCACCCCCAGACATCCCTATAGGAGCTGTTTTGCTGTGTATAAAACTACCTCGAGACATCAGGTCCACTCGTTTCTTCTGGCGAGACGGAGGTCCCCGTGTTGTGGAGTGATTGGGAGTGACGTGTGTCAGACGGGCACCAAGCAGGTGGGGAAACAAACATACTCACAAGGGCATTGAGCCTTTGGGAACTAGCCACGCTCTCCCTTTCACTCAGAGCGAAGGCCAGAAGAGAATGCCAATCGTGGATCGTCTGGATATTTCAAGCATCTCTTGGAACTGACTTTTCCAAAAATGTCTAAGTGAACCAATAAAGCACGTCATTTCAGAGGGGAGCATTTTGCGCTTAACCATACAACAAGGCTGCGATCAGACAACCCCCTTCCATAAATCTCTATCATAATCATAACTCATTACAGCTTTCGACGCAAGTTTTCGTTGTACAACAGGGTACAGTGTAGCGAGGCCAATTGACTCCAACAGGCCCATCCAGACTCAGACAGTGAGACAATGCAGCCTCTTTTGCTGATGTGATGACCAATCCAGCCCTCCAGAGTGTATGTGCTGAGTTAGCTGCTTTCGCTAAAGTACTGATCCTTCCGTTTATGGCGTCTGGCTTTGTTTGATTGTTTTTGTTTGATTAAAAGGGGAATGTGTTGATCATAAAGCCCCTCTGCCCCCATTTCGAGGCCACTAAAGAGCAAGCAGGACCTTGCCTGACCGTTAACTGTCTGAGGATCTTATTAAGAAGTAAGGCCGAAAAGGACGTATGAGTTCAGAAAGAGAGAGTACGTATGCTAGATACAAAAGAGATGCTCAGTTGGGCCCATTCAGCCAATACAAAAACATACTCACAAATAATGAGACCGACATAACACTTTCACCCTAAAGTTGTCACAAAGTGTCATTTGAAGCATAAATCTGGTATTGGAAAAGAGGTTTGGGGTCACATTACTAAGAGTAACATTGCTTCGTTTTGATTAACAGGTCTAGGACGGTCCCAGCTCATTAAATTATTATGGCTCTGATTGAATATTTCCTCAATAACTGCATGCCTTATACCAGCATTATAGGTCAGTGGAATATACGCAAGAATCTAACGCAAACTGACTGTGAAATATGTGCAAACTGTGTTACATATTGTATACGACTATTATAGATACTGTCCAGTCATGGCTTTTGTGTGTGTGTGTGTGTGTGTGTGTGTGTGTGTGTGTGTGTGTGTGTGTGTGTGTGTGTGTGTGTGTGTGTGTGTGTGTGTGTGTGTGTGTGTGTGTGTGTGTGTGTGTGTGTGTGTGTGTGTGTGAGTTCCTTCTGCGAAAACATTAATTTTACAAACATCAGCCCAAGGCTACTAAACACATCCAATCTATTATGGGGTGCTTTATCGTGTTATGGCGGGCTAACGGGCTGTAAACCTGTCCCGGTCATAAAGAGCGATCGCGGCGCACACAGGAAGTCAGAAACAGAACCCTGAGCTCTCCAAGCAGACGCACCCCTCCTCGTTATCATCCAAACAGCTCTGTCACATACTTAACCTTTCCAGACCAGTCTTTCTGCATTCTTTTTCCAAATGACCTTTCGCGTTACTTATTTCATGTCCGATAATGCCGCACTAAATAAAGTTAAGCGAATCAAAGCAAAGTGTGTTTGTTTTGGTCGATAAGGATCGCGCACGCTAACTGACGTGATCGTGAAGATGGGTACCAAAACAGTAAACATTGATACTTCTTTTAATGTGGATAAACGCCATGTGTGTTTCTGATGGGGGGGGGGGGGGATTAGTTGTTTTTCATATACACAGGACAACATGACCTAAAAAGCACACAAAAAATTCAGAGTTGAGTATAGACGAGGAAAAATGTCTATTCAATCAAGATACAAGCTAATTTAGAACTTTTTCTAACGGTTGCAAATGAATTATGCAAACATAACGCGGCTTGTGGTGTCTGGCTTGTTGGGAGTAAATATTCAATGTTTACATCTGTTGTGTGATAATGAATTCAGTATTTTTGCATACCATTTCGCTCCGCATGCACATGGATGGGTGATCCTTTTCGTTCACGCGAACCTATATAATTTACTACGGCAATGAGCTTTCAAATGTCATCTCCTCACATAAGACCAGAGCTATAGCCCGGGTGTTGTACTTTCAGACACAATCCAAAGCCTTAACGGTGAGAGAGAGCGCTTCACACCAGAGTGGAAATCCGATGAAGTCGCTAATGCACATGATGATTAAGTGTAACTCAAATACCGACTGTGTTGTTCACCGACCTGACAGGCCGTAATTTCCTGTATTATATTCGCCGGTTTTAATTGCACGCCACCAACACCCCTCTGACACGTTATGAAGCGATGATGTACAATTATTTCGGGGGCGGCGGAGAGATCGGGGGAGTGACGTTGTAATCGCCCTCATAGGGATCCCTTTCTTCATCTGCAACGACCATTAACGTTAAAATGGAGGAGAGGAGAAAAAAAACACCGAAAAATAGTCTGAGTTAAAAACCAGATTCTGTTTGAGGATTAAAGAGTATCACGTCAGGGAGGAAGAGGGGTGGGAGTGGTGGTGGGGGACACACAATGGAGGGGCTGAGTTAAGTGACGGCTTTCTCTGGATAAGCAGAGCGCTAAGATGCTCCTCTCCTGTCAAGGCCCGGGCCTCACACACACACACGCAGACACACATACATGAGCATGCACACGCGCACACACACACACGCATGCAAACACGCACACACACTGGTACAGGCCTGGGCATTAAGGCATACTACAGAGGATGAGCCGGGGAAAGGGAGGGGAGGGCGGAACTGAACTGACGGGGCTATTCTGGGACCAGCAGAGACACACTCACAGACGGGGAGACACAAAAGCCTGACACGAGCCAACCCTATCCTGTTCCATTCGAATCACACGACACCAACATGAAATTATGACTAAATATACTCACTCCGGACTCGGCTACTAAGTCAACGGAGGGGGGGGGGGGGGGGCGACTCTCAGATACCGGAAAGACGGACAACTTTTCTGGGAGATGAAGAGAGAAACCGTTAAAGTTTAAACTAGAGCTGCTAGACGGGTAGCTCCAACTATAGTGGCCGTCTGGCCGATATGATATCATAGAACCAGGTCCAATGGGAGGACCATCCAGGATGTTGTTAATACTTCCAACGCCTTGGCCCCCAGATATTAAACCAATGCTTCACAGCGTTTAGACTACTGATGCATAATTTAACACCTACAAACAGCACTGGCCGTCCACGGCATCTTTGGGGAGGTTGAGGCGAGAGCGGCGGGGCGATGGGGGAGAAGTGGTGAGGGTAAGGGATGCTGAAATGCTGAATCCAGAGCCTTTTGGGAGGAGAGAACATGATGGAGGAGCGGAAGGGAGTGCTCATTAAATGGCCTAGGCCCACTGTGGACCGACACACACCACACACAGAGAAAAGACAAGAAACAGCCTTGTGTGTGAAAATCTTTTTTTCCCAATTAAATACAGTATGAGGAATCTTGCCGTACTGTGTGTGCTAGGGGGGGCAATTTGTGTTTTTCTGCTGTTTTTGCAGGTTATGTTTTTATGGCCAGCTTAGGACTACATCAATCAGTTAGGAGATGTCATTGCTGCAAGATTCAGTATTTTAGTTCTTAAAAGTCTAAGCCATTGGAGGGGGGGGGTGCTGAGCTGACATATGGAATTGTTTTAAGATGGTCATACCATGGATCATTTAGCTATTTGATTTTGTATTTTAGGGACCCTTTAGGTATCAAAAAAATGGATGTAATTTTTTGTGATGAAAATATTTTATTTGGTCTTTACTATTGAATAATACATTCATAAATGGCTAAAACGACAGTTAAAAAATACATTAGTGGCCTCCCGAGTGGCGCAGGGTTCTAAAGCACTGCATCGGAGTGCTTGAGGCGTCACTACAGACCCGGGTTCGATCCCGGCTGTGTTGCAGCCGGCCGTGACCGGGAGACACATGAGTCGGTGCACAATTGGCCCAGCATCGTCGGCCGGGATGTCCTTGTCCCATCGCTCTCTAGCGACTCCTTATGGTGGGCCCGGGCGCATGTAGGCTGACTTTGGTCGCCAGTTGTAGAGTGTTTCCTCTGACACTCTCAAGGTCAAGAAGCAGTGCGGCTTGGCAGGTTCATGTTTCGGAGGACGCACGGCTCTCGACCTTCGCCTCTCCCGAGTCCGTACAGGAGTTACAGCGATGGGACATGACTGTAACTACCAATTGGATATCACGAAATTGGGGAGAAAAAAGGATAAAAAAAGAAATACAATTAAGAAAAATATACCCTGCAAAAAAGAACTTGCTGTAAAAAGCAGAGGATATCAGCTACGAGACGTGTCACTCTGAAGGACAAGAAAGACACAACGAAAGAAAAAGGAACCGAAACCGAAAAGAGAGTAACTATTAGCTAAAAAAAGGTAGCGAGAGAGAGTGTAAAGGCATGGTGTACACACAACACAGCCTGCCTACACTGAACAGACTTCTCACGTTTGATTGGCAGCTGGGTCAGAGGTGCCTATCTGTCCTGGCCTTGATTTGCATTTGTTAATTAAATGCCACAACAATATGATCTTTAACTATCAACAACTTCCCAGAGTCCTCAGCGGAGACGAGCAGCCCTCCGAGGCTCTCGGCTCAGCTGAAGTGAGGTGGACAGCAGAGGGGCACCGCATCCATTTGGGGGCGTCTCAATCGTTAGCGCACAGTGTCAAAAGCGGGTAATATTCGCAGCCACAGAGTTCACCGGTGGGAGAGCGCCAATCGATGGCGCAGGGAGAAAGACCACACGCGTGTTTAGATTGAGTTAAACAACGCTGCTGCTCCTCCTCAACATTCTAACGAGAGCAGGATGAGCTCACTCTGTGATCGTAATGGGAAATGAATGAACAGACTACTGGTTAACGTTACATTGGCTTGTCTCACAAAGCAGGGAAGTCATGTAGAACCATAGAAATAGAATTACTGATGAATGTTCCAGTCAAATTGCCATGGTCTGAAGGGCTTGGTACATTCCAGTAATTGTATCTCTGTGTGTAAAACCACCACATTTTGCTCAACGTATGAATTTCAATTTTGTAGTTCCAGAAACTTCGGTCGAGTGAACTTAAATTAACGCTTCAGCTATTGTAATCAAGATGATAAATTGTAATAATGAGAGACGATTTCATTAGATAAAGAGGGTTTTGTTTCGCAAAATGTCACCTCACCCAGTGTGTGCAACAGAATGCCTAATGGCCAGCCTACATTGTAATCTCACTTTCTAGGTCAGCCCAAACCGAAAAAGGGAAATTGCATTAACTGAGACACGAACAACCATTAGCAACAGCATTCAGATTAGCCACATATATGTGGGCCTATATTATCTAATCTGGATACTTTGGGAAGAGAGAGTATGTCTACTTTGGCCTTAATGAGGGTGTTTCTGGTCTGTTCTTTGTTTGCTGCTCTTTAGTCAAGAGGAAAGTTGCCCCGGTGATCAGTCAGTAGTGAGCGCGTGCGCGCACACACACACACACAGGGCCGATTTGTCACCCGTGTCTGGCTCAGGCGGGAGATAGCTCCTCCATCCGCATGATTTGTGAAACCAGAAGCTGTATTTAGTAGACTCATTTAAAGGCAGTCAGGCACATTGGAGAACTGTGTGTGTGTGTGTGTGTGTGTGTGTGTGTGTGTGTGTGTGTGTGTGTGTGTGTGTGTGTGTGTGTGTGTGTGTGTGTGTGTGTGTGTGTGTGTGTGTGTGTGTGTGTGTGTGTGTGTGTGTGTGTGTGTGGGTGTGTGTGCGGGTGTGTGTGCGGGTGTGTGTGTGGGTGTGTGCGGGTGTGTGTGTGTGCGTGTGTACATATTCTCTTGGTCAAAGCCCTAACACATTTATAGCACTTGGGGAAAATGTTTTCGCTGGAGGGCTTGTGAAACATGAGTCTTTTTCCTCATTAGAGGTAGCTGTGTTTAACAAAATCTGTTTTCCCTTCTGCAAAACGTTTGTGAACGGCGGCGACAAATAAACACGTTCATTCCACTCGACTGTGGCAGAAAGAAAACGTAGCAACCGAACTAAACGGAAACACATTTAAACACAACAGTTTACACAGAAGCATTGAGGGAGACTAAATAACTACCCGTCTTCATCTATGTATCACGTAGGCGCAGAGAACGTGGTACAAGCTGAACATCCTGCTATTCAGTACATTTCCAAATGACACAGAAACAGTCCAACATGTCCATGCGAACAGAGTCAGATTGTAGGAAGATCAAGCACGGGAATGAAACTAACTGAACTGAACTTGGCCTAAATGCAGTACGAAAGAGACACAGAAGCATTGTACTTTGAGTTTATAGGCCTAGCCCTGCGCCGTTGCGCTATAATGTTGACTATGATGAGATATGACAGATTCTATTGAAACATATCACAATAAGAGAGGAAATAATGGTTGGCAGAGCAAGAGGATCTTCTTCTTGTGATTCAACCTAAATGGCAAAAATGACTTAAAAACCCAATAAGACCGTAGCAACGTAAAAGGAAAACAAGTGTTTCGTCTTAAGTTCAGATAGTACCTTGCCCTTCCATTCCGTTTCTGACCTTTTTTCTTCCGTTTGGAACTTAATGAACACAACCCAGGCATCCCCAGTTAAAAAGGTAGTGACTAGTCACTGACTGTGGTACTCACCCACAGATGTGGCACTTGTACTCTCTCATGCCCAGATGTCTCTTCACGTGGTTCCTGGCGTCACCCAGCTGGGCGGTGGCAAAGTTGCAGATTTTGCACTTGAAGGGCTTCGATCCTGCAGAACAATAAGTGAAGTCAATTTATCCTACTTTATCTATTGGGGAAAAAATACACAGATTACTATAAACAGTCTAATAAAAAAGAAAGTAGTGGTTGTAGATGTAGGGGTGAAGGTAGAGTAGAGCCATAAGGCCGGGGGGGGGGGGGGGGGGGGGGGCAACATGGAGGCACAGTCTTTAATAACATTCAAACTGAAAGATCTTTGCACAATTGCAGAGATGGTGACACTGAACGATGCCGTGGTGAATTTGTGTTGTTAGTCAGGTTGCTGAAATTTGGAATATTCTTTACTGCTACTGTACGACTTTACTGCCCAAGATTGACTGTAAAACAACCAGACACCCTGAGTCCAGGACATACATCAAAACTATGAAATAAGCTAGTTGACAGAATGCCAAGAGTGTGCAAAGCTGTCGTGAAGGCAAAGGGTGGCTACTTTGAAGAATCTAAAATGTCAAATATTTTTTGGTTACTACATGATTCCATATGTGTTATTTCATAGTTTTGATGTCTTCACTCTTATTCTACATGGTAGAAAATAGTCAAAATAAAGAAAAACCCTTGAATGAGTAGGTGTGTCCAAACTTTTGACTGGTACTGTACAAAAAAAACACAAGCTCCTACAGTGAGTACATGGCCTCCACCTCTCCATCTTTCCCCGTCACTCTCTCCCTCTCTCTCTCTCTTACCTACTCTTCCTTCTTTTGCTTCTGGATGCGTAAATTGGATACCAAAGGTCAGGCAGAACACGTAAATCAATTTGGTGTGCACTCACTACCACGTTCCATCATTAAAAGCGCTAATCACTCTGCCTGGCTTTGCGGGGAGGTATCCTTCTAATTATTCTCATTAATAAAATGGGGAGGGTGGGGTGGCAGTGGCGTTTGAGAGAGTGGCACAGTCTCTGCCCGCAATTTGTCATTTAAGAGCAGCAGAGCGAGAGAGGGGGCTGCTATGGATCGTCAGCGCCCATGATGGCTAGACGGGACACCACCCCCTAGGCTAATAGAACACACGGACTGGGGAAGGCCTATTCAATCAAAAAAGCGCTGCAGCATGCCGGGGAATAGTACTGTAGCATTGTAAATATGCCCCCAAAAGAATAGTCCAATGCTGTTTCAGTTGGCCTAGTTATAACATTTAAGCATAAGTTAACTCATGGTTGCAACGACAGTGCTATTTTTCCTAAATGAATTGAACCCCAGCCGTTATTTAGTTGTGTAGATAAAATATACACAAGATGTGTATGCAACTACAAGTGAGGGCCATTCATGTGGATAATGCCGCACGGACTAGGGCCAGGTCCCATGCAGACAGACAAGGGGCCAGGTCCCATGCAGACAGACTAGGGGCCAGGTCCCATGCAGACAGACAAGGGGCCAGGTCCCATGCAGACAGACAAGGGGCCAGGTCCCATGCAGACAGACAAGGGGCCAGGTCCCATGCAGACAGACAAGGGGCCAGGTCCCATGCAGACAGACAAGGGGCCAGGTCCCATGCAGACAGACAAGGGGCCAGGTCCCATGCAGACAGACAAGGGGCCAGGTCCCATGCAGACAGACAAGAGGCCAGGTCCCATGCAGACAGACAAGGGGCCAGGTCCCATGCAGACAGACAAGGGGCCAGGTCCCATGCAGACAGACAAGGGGCCAGGTCCCATGCAGACAGACAAGGGGCCAGGTCCCATGCAGACAGACAAGGGGCCAGGTCCCATGCAGACAAACTAGGGCCAGGTCCCATGCAGACAGACAAGGGGCCAGGTCCCATGCAGACAGACAAGGAGCCAGGTCCCATGCAGACAGACAAGGGGCCAGGTCCCATGCAGACAGACAAGGGGCCAGGTCCCATGCAGACAGACAAGGGGCCAGGTCCCATGCAGACAGACTAGGGGCCAGGTCCCATGCAGACAGACTAGGGCCAGGTCCCATGCAGACAGACTAAAGCAGCAGTTCTCCAGTATGACACACTAATCTGACTGGAAACCTCCTATAATATACTCGCTATGCAATCCGCTCTCCCAGTGAATATCCCAAGACTCATTGCAATATTTATTTCAGGGGCAGCCGCTGATTTGATTAAGCACTTTGTGTAGATTACTAATTTGTTCATACACGGTTCACTTGCCGCGAGCTGGAAGTACGACAAGTTGAATTTTAAGCCGGTAACGAAGATTGAAAGGCAAGCGCGTGCTAACAAGGCCTGCAAACAGGCGAGGGAGGGGCGTTAACACATGAGCGCTGGTGAATCGGGCCTCTTCATTTAGCACCGATACACACCCCTATGATGCGCTCCCCAAAACAAACACACACACACGCCCAAGCCGAGGTGAAGCGAGTGACAGGCGCAGAGGGAGAGGATCTGGCCAGATGGCTGTGTGAGTGAGTATGAGACATGGCAGGAGGAGAGATATGTGGCATCCCTCCCTTCTCACGTCTCATCGTGTTAATACTCCACCACTCCACTTAAACAGCCTCCATGAAACTGAAATTGACCATCAATGCAGTGTCATGTTAAATTAATATTGCCAACCACATAGGGGCAATGTGGCTCCCTCACATTCCAGATGAGATGGGTAATGACCCGCAATGCGCTTGCTCTCTCTCTCTCTCTCTCTCCCTCTCCCTGAAGGGATACTTCTGGATTTTGGCAATGCTAGCAGATACCCATAGACTATCAGTCATTACTTTAACGCTAGTTAGCATTAGCTTGCAAAAACTACCTCTAACTTCCTTCACACTGGACACAGAGACATAAACATGGTATCCACGAGTACATCTGACTGGCGAAGTAGATAAAGGGCATCGTTGCCAAAATCCCGGCAAAACGGCAAACCCGTTTTAAAACATTTTTTAAAGGGACAGACTTTTTTTCCAGTGTTGAATTTTCAAATCAAATAGTTTTGTTTACACCTTCAGAAACTCATTGTGTGTGTGTGTGTGTGTGTGTGTGTGTGTGTGTGTGTGTGTGTGTGTGTGTGTGTGTGTGTGTGTGTGTGTGTGTGTGTGTGTGTGTGTGTGTGTGTGTGTGTGTGTGTGTGTGTGTTTGTTTGTTTGTTTGTTTGTTAGAGAGAAAGAGTGTGTGTGTGCATGTTTGGCAAGTGTGTGTGGTGATTATGTGTGTGTGTGGCCATTACTTCAACCCACCCCAGACCTCAGAAGGTCAGACAGCTCTCTCAAGTGAAAAAGTGACCAATTTAGCTCAAAATGCAAATCCAGTTGCATCCTCATTGGCAAAATGTAAGTCTTTTTTTCCCAGGGGACAAATTGACAAATATGCGTGCAGCCTCCCACCATCTCCTGATTTTGCCGATTAATCAAGTAAATAAAAATCTTGGTTTAATTAAAACGATCTGGACGTGCTCCCAGTCCAAACACCGGTGGACCCCACAGTCCTGCTCCACAGCACTGGAAGAAGTGTACACGATAAATGACCACATACAAAGAGAGAATAACTCAATGTAATGAGGGAACTTAGCAATAATAATAACTAGTATACAGTGTCAAAATGCTAAGAAATAGGTGCATTCTACAAAGAGGCAAAGAAAATGAGCAAACTCAGAAATGAGCAAACTCATCAAGAAGGAGATAAATTCAATCGAAAAAGCCACCTAAAAAAATTACGACAATACTCACATCGAGACCTTCAAATGTGCCCTTGACTTTGATAAACACATCTTCTTAAAGTGTCACTGTTTTCATTTGCTTAAGTAACACTTTCCCTCAGCTGGAACCAAAGTAATGGCGTTGTTTACACGGCAATATGAAATACTGTAGTAGGCTCATAAACGGATATTACAAATTCAACAAAATATCACACAAAGGATAAATCTAAATGTTGATCATTTGGCCTCATAATCCTTCTCTTGTTGATGTCGTCTGTCCTTTCAGACTACTCGACTATACAACAAACAGAATTTCAATTCAGTCTTACTGTACAGTATGTGCGAGTCTCCCCGTGCCACAAAGTGTGGTTTTGTTGAGCAACAGAGACATGAGGGGAATGCCAAAGTAAAGACAGTTAGTTGCTCTTCTTGTATGCTTTTATTTTTCTGAATTAATTAACCGTAGGACGTACCCCAGCAAAACAGACCACATGCCAACCTGAACCAGTTTGCAATGGTGAGACCATGGCGACTCTTCCCCCATATTAGAAGTTGAGAGGTCATCCCAAACAGAAGTAGGCCTAATCATGTCGTCTCGGTGATGGGTAAGGGCACACACTTAGAGAAAGAAGCAGCAGCAGCCTGGGTATCTGAGCATTCTGACCCACATGACCAGACTACCATAGTGCCTCATGGCAGCACTCTCATTGACTCTGCACATGGCAACCCCCCCGTCAACTCTCCGAGACGGTCCACACATCTTAACCCTCCTCGGCCATTAGTCAGTCACTCCACACACAGAGAAAGACACAGACACACACACACACACACACACACACACACACACACACACACACACACACACACACACACACACACACACACACACACACACACACACACACACACACACACACAGAGACACATAATACACCCAGAACGACCATAGAGCTCTGTCTGTACTCCAATTAAAGTCCCATTAAAGTTTGGGCTGAAAGGGGGACGGACCGGAGGAAGCAGAGAAGGGCATTTATTGATGGCGCCCTCACTTCTCATTCCTACATTAAGCTGATTTTAAAAGCAATTAATACACATGGTCAAGGAAGAGTAATGGAGCGCCCTCTATTCTTAACCCGCCAGACATTCCCTAGTCATAGACCTGACCAGCCGAACCCTGATTTGCATTATAAATGACAAGATAAATCTTAATGGATTGAGGATAATCAGCTCACCATGTAGGCTGACACATACAGACGCAAGTTACACACACACACACACACACACACACACACACACACACACACACACACACACACACACACACACACACACACACACACACACACACACACACAACACACACACACACACACACACACACACACACACACACACACACGGGAAATGAAGGGCTTTGAATACGCCTGCATTGATTATTTTAAATTATTAGCCCACCTCTCTTTGGGTCTCCAATGCTTTTAGCCAAAGCTTTAACACATTTACAGAGACTTATTGACTATAATTACAACCGAATCTTGGTAATGGACACATCAATTATGAGTCGCACATGTCTTTGACCAGGCGGTGCACAGGGAATCCCAATCCGTGGTCCATTAGCATCTCCTGCAGCTCAGTCTTTACCTTCTCCATTCCTCCAATGCATGGCTTAAGCTCCCATCACTACATGGACCATGCCTCTCCTCTGATACCTGGCCTGGCCCTGATACCGCTACATAGGCTAGACTACAGTATCTCAAAACCTGATGTCCAACACATGTAATGATTGACAATGCTGGTCAATTCTAAGTGGCGTATACACTGTATTTTAACACCTATGAATATTAGTGACGCAGCTATCAATGACTTTAAAATAACTCATTTAAAATAACTCATCAAAGAAACTAAGTATGTATCATTAAAAAAAATAATAGCAGTGAAGGTTTTCAAATAAGTGTTTTGGGAGACAACGTACCTGTGTGTGTGCGGATGTGCGCCAGGAAGGCCATGGAGTTGCTGCTCTTGCACACCTTGCCGCAGTGCTTGCACACACTGCCCTGGTTCTCCTCGCGCTCGCGGTTGATCTGCTCCGTGTCCTCCAGGACGTACTTGTTGACCTCGCGCAGCAGCTCCTCGTGCTTCTCCTTGATGTGCACGAACAGCTCCTGCTCCGTCTCGAACGGGTCCGTGCACTTCACGCACTTGAAGGTGGCGCCGCCTTCCGGAAGCTCCTCGATGCTGGCCTGCTCGTTGCGCAGGTGGGCGGCGCTGGTCAGGTGCTGGTGCAGGTTGCTCTCCGTGTAGAAGGACTTGCCGCACAGCATGCAGTGGAAGTGCTTCTCCTTGGACGGGTGCTTCATGGAGATGTGCACATTGAGGCCGCTCATGCCGTCCGCCACGAAGCCGCAGTCCTCGCAGCGGATGCGGGGGTTGGGAGTTAACCCCTTGGACAGACCTGAAGCCCCTACAGGTTTGGTTCTTTTGATCTTCTGGAAACTGCCCGGTCCGGCCAGGCCAGAGTGGCCCTCAACAGAGTGAGCCATGCGTTCTTCATGCAAAGCCAGCTCGGCTTCAGTCAAGGACTTGAGAGGTATGATGCAAGCGTCGAACGGCAGCGCCCTGGTGAGCTGTTTCTCTGGGGAAGAGATGTCAGGTTTCTCATCAGCCATCTCAACGTCGTCGTCTGAACAGAATAGCTCTGGTTCCGCCTCGGGCTCGGCCCCTTCCTTCTGGCCTTCCTCGGGCGGTGTAATGGGGATTTCTGCTGGTGCCTCCTGAGGCTCAAACGTACCTAGAGCTTCGTTGCTGGTTTGTTCCGAGCCACCACAGGACGCCTCACCAGCCACCTGGATCTCTGTGTTTTCCTCAACAACAGTGCCACTAACTTCCACTATTGGGGCTGCCTGCTCATTGCTCAAAACGTCAGAAGTCTGTGTGGGGTTAGTGGTAATATGCTCTGTGTTGTTGGGCTGTTCTGTCTCTGTGGGTTGGTATGTATCTGTGGGTTGTTCTGTATCGATGATAGGGGGCTGGTCTGTGTCTGTGTTGATGGACTGCTCTGTCTCTGTGGGTTGGTATGTATCTGTGGCTTGTTCTGTATCGATGATAGGGGGCTGGTCTGTGTCTATGTCATTGGGCTGGTCTGTCTCTGTGGGTTGGTCTGTATCGGTGATAGGGGGCTGGTCTGTGTCTGTGTCATTGGGCTGGTCTGTATCTGTGGGTTGTTCTGTATCGATGATAGGGGGCTGGTCTGTGTCTGTGTCATTGGGCTGGTCTGTGTCTGTGGGTTGTTCTGTATCGATGATAGGGGGCTGGTCTGTGTCTGGGTTGATGGGCTGCTCTGTCTCTGTGGGTTGGTCTGTACCTGTGTCTGTGGGTTGTTCTGTATCGATGATAGGGGGCTGGTCTGTGTCTGTGTTGTTGGGCTGCTCTGTCTCTGTGGGTTGATCTGTATCTGTGTCTGTGGGTTGGTCTGTGTCTATACTGTTAGGCTGGTCTGTAGTTGTGCCTGTGGGCTGCTCTATGTCTGTGTCAGGGGGCACTGAGGGGGAGGGATCCTCAGTGTGAGCATTGTTGTCAGCATCAGGGTCAGCTCTGTTCCCCAGCTCCATGGCCTCCTCCTCTGGCTGTGCCAGGTCTTCCGCCACAAAGCTCTCCAGGTTCTCTAGGTAGACCTCACTCTTCTGCTTATGCTTGTCCGTGGAGGCGTGGCGAGACATCTCTCGACGCGTGACCGCGTAGTAGCTGCACGCCAGGCACACAAACTCAAAGTCCCGGGTGTGTCTCCTCTTCACGTGGAGGTCGAGGGAGGGAATCGAATGAGCTACGAAGCTGCAATGGCTGCAGGAGTTGACCAAGTCGTACTTGCTCTTTTTCGGGCTGCTCACTTGTCCTTTGACGTCGTCTTGTGACAGCTCCCCTGTTTTGTCCGTGGCCCCCTCCTCTCCTTTGGACCCTGCTCTGACTGGACTATTCCGATGTATAGCCTCACCCTCGCTGGCCTGAGAGCCTGACTCTTTACTCACGACCTGCACTGACGTATCCAGGTCCACTTGGCCATCGCTGCTAGCATCCTCCACGCGTTTAAGGTGCTTCTTTGTGACACAGTGTCGGTCCATGTCGCCTTTCGTCACACAGTTGTAAGAACAAAGCCTGCAGGTGAAGCTGTACTGCCGGCTGTGCTTACGACGAATATGCACATTTAGATTGGTACTATTGGAGGCGAGAAGGCCACAGTATTCACATGTAGTTGCAGCAGGCCCCTTTGGCCTGCCTCTCCTCCTCTTGAGGGGGCTTTTCTCGTCCGTGTGCTCTTCCATGTTCTCCAACACGACTTTCGCAGCCTCAATAGCTTCCTCATTAACATCAGGTTGCAGCTCTCCATCACGTCCGATGACCCCTACTGCCACGTCATCGGTCAGCATGTCGTCACCGATCGAATCTTTGCTCACCTTCTCAACGCACTCCTCAAAGGAGGACCCTGTGTTTTTCTCCTCAGCCACACGCCGGTGGCTCTCCGAGGACACATGTGTGTCCATCCACTCGGATGTAGCGGTGTAGTAGCGGCAGACGTTACAGAGGAAGCGATGCTCGCCGTGGCGCTTTAGCCGAGCGTGGCTCTCCAGCAAAGCAGAGTTGCTGACCCTGAATTCGCAACTCCCGCACTGCAGCTGGAACCTGGCACCGAGCGCACGCCTGGACGCCCGGGTCTGAGTCGTCGTGGAGGCAAAGATTTGAGCCTGCTCGGCTGTCTTCTTGTCCATGGGTGACGAGAGGCCAGAGGATTCCCTGCTTTCCGCGACTCGTTTGTTGTGCTTGTTACTAAGACAGTGCTTTTCGTAGTCGCACTTTGCCACACAGGCGTACAAGCAGAATTCACAGAAGTAATTCATCTCTTTGGTGTGGCGTCTCTTGATGTGTGTATCTAGGCTTGGCTTGTCCCTAAACTCGTGACCACAGTAGCTACAAGCATGTATGGTCTTGGGCTTGGGGCCCCGTTTACCTACTATCTTCTTACCGGGGGTCTTTTCTTGCTCCTCCTCTGCAATCTCCTCTGTAGCTATTGTAGTCACCTTCATATCAAATGTATCTCTCCCTGTCCCTTGTTTCTCAGCAATTTCCTCTTTGGCTATTATTGTAGTCACCTCCCCCCCAGAACCCCCTGCCTCTGTGCCCTGACTCTGACTCTCTGTGGCATCCTGCTGTCTCTCACTGCTGCTCACTTTCTCCTCAGTGTCTCCACCTGTCTTGTAATTTGAAGTCTGTGCTGTTGCTCCGGTTGTGGAGCCATCTATTTCAACAAGTACCTCAGCTGAGCTCACACCCCGGGTCTTTCCTCTACCGGTGTGCTTCCTCTTGGAGTGAATCTTCAAGGCAGTTGGAGTTTTGGCCATAAAGCCACAGATGGGACAGGCACAGCCGTAACCTGTCTCCGGGGTAATGTTCACCTCAACCCGAGGGGGCTGGTCTGACTCCTTCCCATCAGCCACCTTACCGCCGGTGTCCTCCTCAATCTCTCCTGTGCTGTCAGCTGTGACATCATCAGGCCTGGGCCTCTTTGCTAGGGAAGGAATTCCTCCACTCTCCATTTCCTCTGTGGAGACACTTCCTGTGTCCCTATGATGAGGCACCTTGTCCTCATTAATCTCCTTCCCTGACCTTAATTCTCTGTCCATGTTAGACAACTCCTGATGCCTTTACATGAGAAGAGGAAATTGGACTCTGTTCCAGCAATCAATTAAGTTATGATCCTGTTTCTGTAAAGTAACATTGAAGATGGGCAATCCTCATATAATTGACTGTGAAATTAGCTGAAACAAAATAAACATTACATAACAATACTGTGTTTCATATAACAAAACTGTGTTTCAAATTGTATAGATGGAGTAGGCTACTTACTCAGAGATCATTCTGCGTGTTCGAAAACGAAGTCGGCCAAATGTAGGTATCAGTCGCCATCTAGTGATTTTAGAATGAAACTGTTCAGTAATAAGGTGGTTGACGTTGCATGCATGTGATGTTACATTTGATTAAAAAATATACATTTTTAAAACAGGGAAAGGCAGTGAGTGGTCAGTAGCATACATTTAAATAGGTTACAATTAATTAGGCCTAGATTATATTTACCTCTCCCCTTTAAATATATTTAACTTCAAAGATACCTAATTTATAAACATTTTACAATAGACTTAGTACAGCTGACGGTTGACACAGATGAATCTCCTAAGAAGAATTTAGCCAGCTTAGATATTTCCCTCTCCCTTCTTGTGACCTATCTACTGTAGTCTACATTTTAGGCACCATCCCTCTGGATGGGGTGCCAATCGCTTGTGAGAATTTTTGGTCAAAATCTCATTGCTATGCAATGTCTTTTTCAACCGGACGCCAAAAATATAATCCCCACCATGACATTACATGAACTCATTTTGTTCCCCATCAAATTTTATGACTACTCTCCTCAAACATTTAGATAATACGTCAAATGAAGTATATGTGTAGTCAAGTTTGCTTTAAAAGCAGGCAATGATTTATTTAAAAAAAAATCTACATTAACTAAACCTGACCTGAACCGCTTCCCACCTGCTCCAGTAGCCAGTCTAGCAACTCTCTCACGTGCCTTGCCAGGACATGTCTTCAAAGTATTGATTTATCTCAAGATAGTGTCCAAATTGATGAGAGATTACATGGTAATAACAAAAATATAAACGCAACATGCAACAATTTCAAAGATTTTGCTGAGTTGCAGTTCATATAAGGAAATAAGTCAATATAAATAAAGAAATTAGGGCCTAACCTATTGATTTCACATGACTGGGCAGGGGAGCAGCCATGGTTTGGCATAGGCCCACCCACTTGAGAGCCAGGCCCAGCAAATCAGAATTCGGTTTTCCCCTCAAAAGAGCTATATTACAGACATAATTACTCCTCTGCACCCGCCCCTACCGCAGGTTAAGAAGCCGGATGTGGAGGTCCTGGGCTGGCGTGGTTACACGTGGTCTGCGATTGTGAATCTGGTTGGACATGCTACCAAATTCTCTAAAACTACATTGGAGGTGGCTTATGGTAGAGAGATTAACATGTAATTGTCTGGCAACAGCTCTGGTGGACATTCCTGCAGTCAGCATGCCAATTGCGCACTCCCTTAAAACTTGAGACATCTGTGGCATTGTGTTGTGACAAAACTGCTCATTTTAGTGGCCTTTTATTGTCCCGCACAAGGTGCACCTGTGTAATGATCATGCTGTTTAATCAGCTTGTGATATGCCACACCTGTCAGATGGATGGATTATCTTGACAAAGGGTGAAATGCTCACTAACAGAGATGTAAACAAATGTGTGCACATTTTTGAGGAATAAGCTTTTTGTGTGTATGGAACATTTCTGGGATCTCTTATGTCAGCTCATGAAACCAGCACTTAACACGTTGCGTTTATGTTTTGGTTCAGTGTAATTTAAAGACTTGAAGAAAGTCAGATGGTTACTGGAGTGAGAAAATACAGTATATGTGACTAAAGTAAAATAATTAGGGAGTACAATTATCTGACGAACTGTGCTAATCACTTCACAGCCAACCGGATACATTTCACATATAATTGCACGAATTCAAACTTTATTTTCCTGCTAAAGACTCGTTTTTCAGTCCGTCTCTACGTTGCCCTGGACAGAGCGGAGAGTGTTAAGCAGAGGTAGGCTCTTGCAACTGGGAGTCCAGCTTTCCTACCTAGTAACTCCTTAGCTAACTAGCTTAGCATTAGCTAGCGTTAGCCAGTTAGAGCCACGAGGGTCTAACTAGCTAGCTAGCATGGTTGGTCGGGTAGTTATGCATGTACGAGATAGTTAAGGTCGACGTTCTGCAATTTAACGACACTGTTGGTCGGCTATCACACTGCCACTGGCTAGTTGCTACCAATGCCAGAGTGCTGCCAAAAGTAGCTAAAGTAACCTTAGGTACGGCGCGCTGCAAAACTTCTCAATATATGGGTCATCCTTCCAAACTTATTTCTTCTAATTTGAGAACAAGGGTATCAAGTAATATTCGACTTTTGGTAAATTAGTGTCAAGGTCGGTTTGGATGTAGCTATTTCATTCCGACTGGTTCATTTTTGTGTCAACCATCATTCCGATACCAATATGTTCAAAATATTCATGAAAATACACAAGCGCCAGAAATGTGAGTTACGTGAAGCCAGTCCTATCAGATAAGAGTATTTTCACTGTCGTCCAATGAGTGCGGCATAGAGGTGGGACTTATTTGCTCCTAAGCCCTAAAAACGACGGCAGCACAGAGGCCCAAAAAGGAAGCTAATGTCGACCTTTGAAATACATGTGTTTATAAGCTAAACAGTTGCTGTACATACATTTTAAATATCCATAATGCTTTAGGAATTACAGACCCGTATTTAAGTAATCAATATGATGGTAGTTTTAACAGCTTACCTACAATTTCCCCAGTATTCTCAATGTCCGCGCTTTTCCCTCTTGGTCACAAGTGGCGTACCGTAGCACGTACCATACGTCACTCTAGCAAGCTGATGCGGTGTTCAGGACAACTCGGAAAGTTCCGATTTAGATGAATGATGGACACTTCAATTTGAAATTTCATCCGTCGTTATATCTTCTCCCGTTTTGGTGGCTTCAATTTTATGTTACTTTGTAACAATAACATTTATACGGTTCCTACAAAATTATCTGCTGTTCATAGACAAGAATTCTTAGCGTGGTCGTTAATATATAAACAATTTCCCCCGCATAGGTATTTCATTTGGAACAATATGGATATTTTGTCTTTATTTTTTAAGAACTGGTTTACTAAATATATCCTGCTGGTGAGTCAACTTTGTAATGCAGAAGGTTTGTTACTCAATTATGAGGATTTTTTTAATCTCATTACAATATCCTTGTTAAACCTAGAGAGTTTGCCATAGTCTTTGATGCTATTCTATCTGGAACTCTCATGTTGTTTAGAGATGTAACCAGACCTCACCTTCTTGACATACGCTCGCTTAATCCAGTTGACTCTCCAATGGGAAAAATGCATTTCTCCTTGCTCCATCAGAACAACAGATTTATACGTGCTTTATTTCAAAGGGATATTGTATCCATTCCTTATGTCACAACTTACTAGAATACATTTGTCAATAATATCTGTTGTAAAAAAGTCTGGTTATTACCAGACAAATACCTGCTTGTTAACAAGGTCAAAGAGGTCTCTTTCAGAATGACCCATAAGTATTACCCTGTGAATCATTACCTGAAGAAACTCAAAAAAGACTAACATTAACTGTACTTTTTGTGTTGAGCATCCAGAAATAGTTTTGCATTTATTTTGGCATTGTCTACATGTAAAGAAATTATGGCAAGATATTCATAGTTTTATAATTGTTAATATTCTTGATGACTTTTGTTTTTTTATGGGATAATGTGCTGCTCGGTTTCCTTAAATATAATAAGGATAAAGAAAAACAATTATACTTCATGAATCTAATTGTGCTAATGGGAAAACTTCATATTCATAAATATAAATTCACTAATAAAAAAACACTCTTCCTTGTTTTATATAAGGAATTCGAGCAGTACATTAAGACCGTTCTACGTTCTTCTAATAAGAAAGCTGTTAAAACAATCAATACGTGTGTATATTTTAATCTTTGTATAATCTGTCATTTGTTGTACCCCCTAGCCTAGCATATGTTATCATTGTCTGTTTGTATACGTCTTGTATGTATACTGGTTTTTCTGAGATTAAAAAAACTAAAACAAATAAGGATAATGGATTTGTGTTTAATGCCGCGTTCAATGCTAGTCGGAACTATGAAACTCAGAAATGTCCGACTTGCTGATTCGTTGAACGCAGCACGTGTATAGCTACAACCAGTTAGCAAGTCGGACATTTCAAAGTTTCCTATTTCCGACTAGCACATGAACGCGCCATTATGGTGGGGACATCCGAAGTATCACAGACAGCACTGACCAAGATTCAAAACAACTGGGAACTCGAAAATCTTCCCCCCAAGACATGATAGCCTGGGTAAAATATGGAGGTTGATTACCAGGCTTTCACTTGTAGACCTACATTCTTACACATCATTAGACATGGAAGAAATGAGATGGCAGAAAGGAAACTTGCCTACTTTTTAGACAATTGAGATGCTCAACAACAGGCATCAAATGAGCACACCTGTGAGCATAGGCTCAGTTCCAGCAAGGCGAGGGAGGCAGGATCACAATCTAATAGTGTGTAGATTTGGGATGCAAGGTGATTTGTCGATCAGTGTTCTGCACAGTCTGACTGCGATGTAGTTGATCTCAAACATGCACTACTTGTCACTGTAATTCACCTTCTTCGACCCTAGACTTTTTTTTGCACTGTCCCTGTATTCCACTGCTCTATTTCAATGGCAATTGTGTACAGCCCACAAGTGGGAGCATCACTCCAGACAGACACACAATGTGTCAGTTAACATTGGTCAGTGATTAATCACCGTAGCCATGTCACATCCCTGTTCGTTGGTGAAGTTTGAAACTGGATTAATGCATGTGCCTTAATTGATACCGTAGTCTATCAGGTCAGGAGATGATAAATGATACCCGTGCATTGAATACACTGTTTACTTTTCCAGTAATTTTGCTTAATTCATCACAGTCAAAATTATGTGACATGGATGGTTAGAAACGCAGCCCCCGTCTCCAATTTTTCATTAGGTTCATTAGTCATTTGTACCTAGCTGTCTTTACTGAGAGAGGAAGGGTTGACTATGTTGGACACTGACTGAAACTCTGCCCGTCTTCCTTGCAGGATGCCTCATCATCATCAATAAATAGATTTCACACAACAAACCAACATTTGCTCTTTGGTCCTTTGATTAGTTATCTCAAAGAAGCATGATATAATTGCAAGTAGAAATGCAAATGGTTATTGATTTTTAACTATGACGGCTTGATGTACATTTTGATGTAAACCCATTGCAAGTAATAATTTTTTTTTTAAACACTGCATGAAAGGCTGACCATGTTCCCATAGTTAGTAATACATGTAATAACACATAACCCATAATACCTGTATTTACAGTGCCTTGCATAAGTATTCATCACCCTTGGCATTTTTCCTATTTTGTTGTATTACAACCTGCAATTTAAATTGATTTTTATTTGGATTTCATGTAATGGACATACACAAAATAGTCCAAATCGGTGAAGTGAAAAAATAAAAAACTTGTTTCAAAAAATTCAAAAAAATATGAAATGGAAAAGTGGTGCGAGCGTATGTATTCACCCTCTTTGCTATGAAGCCCCTAAATAAGATCTGGTGCAACCAATTACCTTCAGAAGTTAAATAAAGTCCACCTGTGTGCAATCTAAGTGTCACATGATCTGTCACATGATCTCAGTATATATATACACCTGTTCCGAAAGGCCCCAGAGTCTGCAACATCACTAAGCAAGCAGCACCACCAAGCAACAGAAGTACAGATCAGGGTTGGTTTATAAAAAAATATCAAAAACTTTGAACATCCCACGGAGCACCATTAAATCCATAATTAAAAAATGAAAATAATATGGCACCACAACAAACCTGCTAAGAGAGGGCCGCCCACCAAAACTCACGGACCAGGCAAGGAGGAGATTAATCAAAGAGGCAACAAAGAGACCAAAGAGAACCCTGAAGGAGCTGCAAAGCTCCACAGCGGAGATTGGAGTATCTGTCCATAGGACCACTTTAAGCCATACACTCCACAGAGCTGAGCTTTACGGAAGAGTGGATAGAAAAAAGCCATTGCTTAAAGAACAAAATAAGCAAACATGTTTAGTGTTTGCCAAAAGGCATGTGGGAGACTCCCCGAACATATGGAAGAATGTACTCTGGTCAGATGAGACTAAAATTGAGCTTTTTGGCTATCAAGGATAACGCTATGTCTGGCGCAAACCAAACACCTCCCCACAGTGAGGCATGGTGGTGGCAGCGTCATGCTGTGGGGATGTTTTTCATCGACAGGGACTGGGAACCTGGTCAGAATTGAAGGAATGATGGACGATGATAAATACAGGGAAATCTTGAGGGAAACCTGTTTCAGTCTTCCAGAGATTTGAGACTGGGACGGAGGTTCACCTTCCAGCAGGACAATTACCCTAAGCATACTGCTAAAGCAACACTCGAGTGGTTTAAGGGGAAACATTTCAATGTCTTGGAATGGCCTAGTCAAAGCCCAGACCTCGATCCAATTGAGAATCTGTGGTATGACTTAAAGATTGCTGTACACGAGCGGAACCCATCCAACTTGAAGGAGCTGGAGCAGTTTTGCCTTGAAGAATGGGCAAAAATCCCAGTGGCTAGATGTGCCAAGCTTATAGAGACATACCCCAAGAAACTTGCAGCTGTAATTGCTGTCAAAGGTGGCTCTACAAAGTATTGACTTTGGGGGGGTGAATAGTTATGCACGCTCAAGTTTTCAGTTATTTTGTCTTATTTCTTGTTTGTTTCACAATAATACATATTTTGTATCTTCAAAGTGGTAGGCATGTTGTGTAAATCAAATGATACAAACCCTCCAAGAATCCATTTTAATTCCAGGTTGTAATGCAACAACATAGGAAAAATGCCAAGGGGGGTGAATACTTTCGCAAGCCACTGTAGGTATTTGCCTGGATTAGATCCAGTATGGATGGTGTGCAGTACTGCTACCAGGGTTGTGTCGTCTCATCATTTCTCATTCCTTTGTACTGAGGGGGCCAATAGCTGATTTGCGCTCAACTGTCTAGGTGTTTTAGATCAATGCAGAAATTGAGATGAGAAGAGTACCCCACTTAGGCTTTTAGGCTGCACCCTAATCCCTACCCAGAACCCTGAGCAATCTTGAATGAGATGGTCATATTTTACAGGATTTGTCCCTCCAACGTAGACTTTGAAACAATAGGTTGCTTACTGTATAATAAAACAACTATTACATATTGGCATATTTCTAATAATCCATAAAGTTATTTGAATCCATGAATCATAACCTTATTTTCCATAAGGACGCTCTGTGTAAAACATAACAACATATGTCATGCAATGCCGTGAAAATCCATTGTAAATGTGACTAAGTCATAAACTATCAAATGCTTTCTGAGTTCCTTGTTACTACTGTCTTGCCCTAGACACAACCATTGTAGAATACCTGTAGGTTATCACAGTTCAGCAACCTGGAGACGACAAAGAGGAAGGCCTCTCCTTGGCCTTGAACTCTGCTTTTATGGCAGTATTTTTGAATTGGAGACAATAAAACGAGAAATATAGGTGGCTTCTGGGTGCTGACACCAAGTGACACAAATCCACTTCAGTCTGAAAAGTATAGATAATTGGGCTGAGGAAATGTGCTTTTCACAGGGGTCACTCAACTTTGAATTCAACTTCAGAAAGAGTTTAGAATACAGATCACACTCAAATAGCGTTGGAGAAATAAAATGGTGGCAACATATGTCTCCAAAACAGCAGCAAACTCGTGAGGAATTGAAACAAATGTGTGTATTTTCCCATAAAACTGAATTTATAGTGAAAATAAGAAAAAAGCAAAAAAAATTAGTCATCCAATCAGTAAAGCAACGAAAATCACATCCTTTAGGCAAGTGTCATGATATATAAAAAAAAAATTTACTTACGTTTATTTAGTAAATATTTTCTTAACTATATTTTCTTAAAACTGTATTGTTGGTTAAGGGCTTGTAAGTAAGCATTCCACAGTAAGGTCTACTACACCTGTTGTATTCGGCGCAAATGACAAATAAAATGTGATTTGATATTGGCTTACTGTAAGTGATACTGTACACGTTTGAGGGAGCTCCAAATCCATGGACAAGATCCTTCAGATAACTAGAGAACGTGCCATTTTGGGAGTTCGACATGCTGTCACGAGGCGGCGATGTCACCGACCGGGTCTGGTGCCCATATGAATGTTGACTCATGTGAACCTTTGTGACATGCACAGTAGATCAAGGCCAATAAGAGTTGTGCCCGTCACACACAGAGTCAGAGAGGATGGTATATCCCACTCTAGAGTTCAATGACCCTGGTAGCAGAGAGAAGAGATGCTGCAGCTTACTACATATCATTGTGCTCAATAAGTGATATTGTTCAGGGGAAATTGAATATGACAAAGAAATATACCACGATAATTACAGTTGTATAGTAAGTTCATGACAATAATTTGATACTTGGTTGAACTGTGCAATTAACATCCTCACTAGAAAATGTTTCAGTAGTGATTGCTGTTACTATCAACACAGTATAAACAGTGTAACAAGCTGGAAGTAGAGGCATTAGACATTGGCTGGGGTGTATTAAAAGCAGTGTGAAAGCAATAAAGCATGTCAACAACTTGTTGCGAGGACATTCCTCAGGTGACAGCGATGGCCACTGTGTCACACGTCTCAGAGCAAATGTTGCACCTTCGGGGTCTTGTTCTCCAAAGACCGAAGAATGCAGCCCTTACGCCATTCTTCCAGAATGAAGGACAAGTGTTTGATTTGAACTATCTCTGCGCTGATAAGCGCCTGTCCTCCGTGCCAGTCTCAGACTGCTCCTCACCTCAATAAAAAACAAGCCTTATCAAAGGCATTTACAACTGCCAGCATGCCTCAGGAGTTACAATACCTGGATGCTTGCCCTGGAAAGTGGACACCTGTATGTCTGACTATCTCCCTGTAGAGAATGTATCTGGCAAAATATCCCCATGTTTTCGTTAAACTAGCTAGTTCGGCCCGTAAGCATACAGATACATTACAAAAGCCCTAGAAAACGCCACAATACAGATCTCACACCTCCCTGTGCAGACTGTAACAGGTTATTGCCAGAGAAATGTTGTCTATCTTAAAATCAGTTTTCTTTTTAGCCAATTTGTCTCATCATCCTTACTCAATAAGGACTATATCTGAAATTATAGATTTCAAGTCAGATGCACACCAATTATGCACACCACTTCACCAATGTATTTCTGCAACCACATCTTGCATCAACCACATCTTGCGTGAGCGCTGGCTTCCTGCGAACTACTCAATTTGTTATGGCGGAGAGGTTGAGGTGTTTGGCCTAGTGCGAGTGGTGGAACCAGGGTGGATCCTCTTTGGTAGGGTGGATCCTCTTTCCACACCCTCCTCTAAAATCCTCCCAGCCATGTACATGGGCCAAATCCCCTCTTCTTCTGAAATTCAGGTCTAGGTGTACCCCGACAAAATCGTGATTCGTCCAAATAATCATTGATGCAAAAACCAGCACACCGGTAGAATAGTTCTTCATAACCCTCATATCCCACAGACGTAACATGTTGATGTTTTTATACACCAATGGGCACCGTCTCATGTCAGAATTATGTGACTAAAAGTGGAAGTCATGCAAGCATTCAGGTGACTGGCGATGCCATCGGCGGCCTGCACCTGCAATCTCTTTATTGCGGTCGTTCAGCTCATGACCTTGACCTTGACTACTTTCAGCAGGAAATCTCTGATTTCGACATTTTGATAGCTATGAAACAATATTTGATAGTTGAAACAGTGTATCAGAGACTCTAGCTTGATAAAATATTCTAAAAAGTATAAAAGATATTGAAGCAATAGTGTTGTGGTAACCAGGGTCCCCCTACCACGCCTCCTTACCCAAACACATGCAGTGCATTCGGAAAGTATTCAGACCCCTTGACTTTTTTTTACATTACAGCCTTATTCTAAAATGTATTAAATTGTTTACCTACACACAATACCCCATAATGACAAAGCGAAAACAGGTTTTTAGAAATGTTTGCTTATTTATTCAAAATTTAAAACAGAAATGCCTTATTTACATAAGTATTCAGACCCTTTGCTATGAGACTCGAAATTGAGCTCAGGTGCATCCTGTTTTCGTTTATCATACTTGTTTCTACAACTTGATTGGAGTCTACCTGTGGTAAATTCAATTAATTGGACATGATTTAGAAGGGCACACACCTATCTATATAAGGTCCCACGGGTGACAGTGCATGTCTGAGCAAAAACCAAGCCATGTTGTCAAAGGAATTGTCCGTAGACCTCCGAGACAGGAGTATGTCAAGGCACAGATCTGGGGAAGGGTACCAAAATATGTCTGCTGCATTGAAGGTCCACAACAACACAATGTCCTCCATTATTCTTAAATGGAAGAAGTTTGGAACCACCAAGACTCTTCCTAGAGCTGAGTGCCCGGCAAATCTGAGCAATCGGGGGAGAAGGATCTTGGTCAGGTAGGAGCCCGAGAACCCAGCCGTCTAAGGCGGTCTAAAGCACTGCATTATATCGGGAGGAAACCTGGCACCATCCTACGGTGAATCATGGTGGTGGCAGCATCATACTGTGGGGATGTTCTTCAGCGGCAGGGACTGGGAGACTAGTCAGGATCGAGGGAAAGATGAACGGAGCAAAGTACAGAGAGATACTTGATGAAAACCTGCTCCAAAGCGTTCAAGACCTGAGACTGGGGCGAAGGTTCACCTTCCAACAGGACAACAACCCTAAGCACACAGCCAAGACAACGCAGGAGTGGCTTCGGGACAAGTCTCTGAATGTACTTGAGTGGCCCAGCCAGTGTCCGGACTTGAACCTGATCGAACATCTCTGGAGTGACCTGAAAATAGCTGTGCAGCGACGCTCTCCATCCAATCTGACAGAGCTTGAGAGGATCTGCAGAGAAGAATGGGAAAAACTCCCCAAATACAGGTGTGCCAAGCTAGTAGCGTCATACCCAAGAAGACTTGTGGCTTTAATCACTACGAAAGATGCTTCAACAAAGTGCTGAGTAAAGTGTCTGAATACTTATGTAAATGTGTTATTTCAGTTTTACTTTTTTAGTACATATGCAAAAAAAAATTATCTGCTTTTGCTTTGTCATTATGGGGTATTGTGTGTAGATTGAGGAGGGGGAAAAAACTATTTCATCACTTTTAGAATGAGGCTGTTTACGTAACAAAATGTAGAAAAATTCAAGGGGTCTGAATAATTTCCAAATGCACTGTATGACACATGCTCACATGCTGTTAATTTATCAGACTAATAACGTAATCAGCTTATCTGGTTCAAACATCTGTGCTAGGCACTGCAAAGATAACAAAACATATCTACCAATTTTTCACATTTGTGTGTTTCACTGTCTAATCAATGGCATGGGGTTGTTCAATGACAGACATGTTTAAAATCTATCAATTGATTGTTTATGTTCAAAGAGACAAATAATCATGTTTTTTTGGCAAAACGCTTAAAATATATTTACATACTTTAAATGGTTGAGTTGGTTGAAACCAGAGACGGGATCTTGATCTTGTGGTTTTGGTCTTGAGATCACACAATGCCACATACGGTAAATGTGGTCTTGGTTTTGGTCACTAAGTCTGGGTCTGGGTCACAGCATCAATGTTCAGGTCTAGGTCGGGTTCTCAGCTCATGGTCCCAGACTATAGTTAGTCTCTCAACTCATGTGGTCAAGATATCTCTTGTCAGAGTTATGTGACAAAAAGTAGTGACACAACACAAAAGTGTCAGGGCACCTTGCTTTTTGTGGAAACCGGATGGGATGCCTTCAGATTGGTCTTGCTCTGGGTCTCGTTCTGGATCTGGTTTTTCCACATTTGAATTGGTCTTCCGCTAGTCAGGCTCTCGATACACTTGGTCTGGATTTCAGTCTCAAGAGTTTGGTACTTGGTGTGGGTCTCAAAAGGTTGTGTATTGGTTTGGTCGGAGTCTGGTATTAGTTCGGGTCTTTGTATCAAGAAGTCTGCTGGACAGATTTGCCCAGAAAACACATTATTGGTGAGACAGGCTTCTGAGTCAGTGTGGAATATACGGTGGGGACACATGACTGGGATCAGAGTTTAGGGCAGAAGGGCTGTAGCTTCCAAATCCACACTGAATTCCACTATTAATCCGTCTGTCGTTCCTGGCGTTGTATACAACGAATTTGTAAGCTTTTGTTCAATGTAAAATGTCATATAACGCAATTTTTATCCAAGAAATCCATTCGGTTATGCAGGCCTACTGTTTTTGGTATATTTAGCCCTTTGGAAGCCTGAACTAAACTAAAGGTTGGGTACATCTCTCAAGGACTTAGCTGACAGGTCAGTGCTCCCTTACCTGTTTACATTGGCCCGTGTCCAACTTAGGTGTGAGCTGGCAATGAGCGGAGCTATATACAGTGTGCTTGAGTACTCCCACAGTCCTTGGTAGCTCGGTACAGCCTTGGGTAATGACAGAGTCTCACAGATTAGGCTTACCCCGCCCGATATGGATATGCTCTATCCATTGGTTTTCAATAAGAATACCTTATCTGCTCTTTAGGGGATGCCGTCGGTCGAGTTGTCTGCTCTTTAGGGGCTCTTTGTTTTTCGCCGAGGAAGTATTGACAGGTCAAGGTGCACGAGATTAGCTCAGTGGGTTGGCCTTATAAATAGAAGCACGGTGCAAGGCATCCGCACAACCCCACGCCACCTCAACAAGAGCCTGTCTTGGTAGGCCAAGAGCATGTGAATGTATCTCAGCTTTTCATTTTGTTTTTGAGAGTATGTTCTGTGTCTTGTCAAAATGGATAGCGCACGTACAGATTACAACGATAGGCAGTCAAATGCTATCCTTCACAACATCCTCAATCGAGAAAATTCCAAGTCAAGCCACAACAGCCTGAACTACAACTTGATACCTCATAGATGCAACTGCGAGATACGCCGGGCAGTGTGCTTGAAAAGTCCAGCAGACATTTGCCAAGAGGCATCGGGAGTGCTGGTGAAAACCATTCACTTTATGAAGAACTTACCTGCTTTCAACCAACTCCCACCGAACGATCAACTATCGCTCCTCCAAAGTTCCTGGGCGCCACTCTTTATTTTGGGTCTGGCCCAGGAAGGCGTGAACTTTGACGTCATCGACACCCCTGCCGATAGCATGCTGAAAAGAATCCTCTTGAATTCTCAAGAGAGCTCGGAGACGGAAAGAGAGCAGCCCACATTGGCTGGTGTGAACAAACTCAAGTCATGCCTCAAAAAGTTCTGGAGTCTGGATTTAAGTCCAAAGGAGTACGCATACCTCAAGGGCACCATGATATTTAACCCAGGTAAGGTTTGCCTTAAAGCTTCAATATTTCAACGAGTCAATGGAAGTGTTTGTTCGGTAGGGATTTTACGTCCCCACAGCTGCTTGATGATCTAATAAACCTCCCTACATACAGAATTCAAACTTGTTAGGCTTGTCCACACACGCAACAAAACATAAAATACTTTTAGTGAATCCAGCTGACCAGTAGATTTACAAAAATCAATTGCAATGTCATATATAACTGAACAGTACTGTACTGTACCACTGTGTACGAAATGTAGCTTGTCCACTCATGATACATTTCTGTCCTCCTCAACAGATGTGAAAGACCTAAAGGCAGCTCTATTCGTGGAGGGCTTACAGCAGGAGGCTCAGCATGCTCTGAGGGAGGTGGTCCAATCACTCCACCCTGGGGACCGGAGCCGCTTCGCTCGTATCCTGCTCGCGGCCTCCATGCTCAAGACCATCACACACAGCCTCATCACCGAGCTCTTCTTCCGTCCTGTCATTGGCCAAGCAGATCTACTGGACTTCCTGGTCGATATGCTCTTCAGCAGGTAGCTACTGCAAGGCTGATATACAGAGACTTGATATAATTTCCCGCTGGGACAATAAAGTTGAAACTTGAACTTGAGGGGTGTGGGCTCCCACTGAGAGGGATATTGAGCCCCCGGGACTGAGTTGGGGTGTCTGGTCATGTGGTGAAGAGATTGACAAATAAGAGCTCGTTATAAGGGGAAATAAATGTGTATTCTTTATTCCCAGTAATAAATGTCTGACGAAATAGGAAGAAAAAAAATATCTCTGGAAATTATGAGAACAGTTTGCTATTGTTTACATCCAACTATGAATTAGCAACATTTACTGTATATTAGCAACATTTTTGGTAGAAGAATGAGGTCTCAATGGCTGGTAGTTATAACAGACATTTTACTGGTTATATCAGACAGGCTATACTACGGTCTACAATACACATTCCTTAAAATCATGTATATTTTGCAGAATACCGTTTAGATACATTGTTTGTTTTCTGTATGTTTGCATGAACAATGTAAATCATTTCTGGGACGCCTCCAGAATATTTTCTATAAACATATTTTTATACAATTATTGGGTTATGTCTTTACAATTTGGAATATGGTTTGTGAGACAAGAATACAAACAGCATTAGCCAAGCCACAGTAGATTAAACGTCTCCTGTTCAAGAGGTCTATATTACAGCTGGCATTGCCATTCAAGGTGCTCTTCAAGCTCAATTTAAACATATATCTTCTAAAGTAACTACTAATAAGCAGTGCACTGGAATAATATGTGCAGAATTCGAAGCCCACGCCCCCCGTCCCCCCCCCCTAATCATTGGGTTAGAGTGAATCTGTGTTGGGAATTGGGAATGAGTGGTGTGGGGCATCAGTGATGTTTTTATACATAGACAAGGCTATCACAGTAGTGTGAGAGTGCTCCGCAAGTCTCCATCTTCCTACTCCAGTTCCTATTGATTCATATTGTGTTTGAACTCAAGTTACAGCAAGCTTTATCTGTATTACCTCACTGGTACAGAGGGCACTTTGGAAGGTGGTTTACTAGCTGGGTGCCCCGTACCGTCATCTTGCTGCCTCTCTCCTCTCACGAGTGGCTCAACGCAGCAACGAGAAGACAGCCTCAATGGAACTGCATAGTGACTGTCTCAACGGTCAATAACAGTCACTAAGCTCTCCTTATCATACCAATAAGATATGAGGAGGAATTATATTTTCAGTCTAATGAAGCCAAGGTCGGGCTTGAACGACAAATGTCACGGCGTTCTGTATATCTAAATAAAGAATACAATCTCAACATATGTAGAGCGTCACACCGTCTAACATGAGGTTGTCATTTAGTTTCCCTAGACTGGACATTTGAACAACAACAAAATATAGGTGAAAATATTACAAGTACAGTGTTACCGAAAAATACGTCTCTTACTGCTCTTTGAATACACAGCACAGAGTGTTTATTTATGCTGACATAAAGACAGATCTATCAGATCTCAAAGATATATTATACATTATTTTATTCCTTTGTATTCACAAATGAGTATGGGACATTTTTACAGAGCAATTCACAAAAGCAAAACCCTATGTCGAAACCAAGAAAAAGGCTTTGGAGTCTAGGAATATGTCTCCAGAAAACATTTCAAATGTATATATAATAAATGCATGTTCAAATCTTCCAAACATCATTTAATGTAGCTAACAGTAAAAGTAATACAATCAGTAAAGGACTTACACAATCAATACATTGACAGTAGAGAACATGGCATCTTTAAGAGAGAACTGAGAGCGAGGAGGAGCAGGACATCAGCCCAAGACTTGGTGCTCTGTCGCCTCCATGCCTGAAAAAAACTCTGCTTTTTGGAGGTCCCTCATTTTGGTGTAAACACCAACTATGACAACCATTAAGGGCAGTGCCACACAGAATCCTATGCAGCTGATTGACATCACAGAGAGAGGACTTTGGTCTGAGAATGTTGGGGTGAAGTCAAGGGAGGTCGGGAGAGGCTTTAGATCTGCGCTGGTGTCGATGAAGAGATCAAAAGGACAGAGAGATAAACCAGACCATCCCCATATTTTGGGCCATATTCCATAGCATAATGTTGACCGGTGTAGCGTCCAGCATCCTCAGCTTTAAAATGATGAACAACCAGACCACAGCCAAGCCCCACTCTCAGTCTCTCTACTCTTTCTGTATTTTCAACACTGATCTTCCAATGAGTCCACTTCAATAACGCTCTGAGATCCAGCTCTGTGGAACAGCCACTTAGTTGAGGAACAATCTGATATTGGGTGTTCCACTATATCCAAAGCCCCTCAGTAGCTCCTTCTGAAGTACAGTACGTGAAGTTGATCTTCGGCCATGATCTTTCTGTGCTCTTTGAGTGTAGTTGTACCACAAGTCTCTCTCTACAGCCCCCTTATGTCTTCTAATTAAAGGTTGGCACGTGAACTTACTCTTTTGCTTTGACCAATGTGAACTTAACTGACTAAATACAATCCACATAAATGCATTGTGCTCTATGGACTTATCACAGCAGTAAATTCAACAGCTCTTGGCTGGTGGGCAGTGACATATTTCAAACCTTACTTATTTGAGTCTGATGTTCATGCCATCCATTGTGTGGATCATGCTCAATGCGTTTTGAGGATTTAGGCTTGCAGATTTCTCCTAATGCAATAGAGGGATCTATTAAACAAATGATATGGACTCAAGGCAACTTTTGACTATTAAAACCTGAGCACTCCAAGGTTATGAGGTACTACAAGGTTTTCCACAATATACACTGAACAAACATATAAACGCAACATGCAACAATTTCAAAGAGTTACAGTTCATTTAAGGAAATCAGTCAATTGAAATAAATACATTAAGCCCTAATGTATGGATTTCACATGACTGGGAATACAGACATACATCTGTCGGTCACAGATACCTTAAAAGAAAGTTCACAACATTGACATCAGCAAAGCCCTTGCCCACACGATGCTATACACACTGTCTGCCATCTGCCAGGTACAGTTCAAACCGGGATTCATTCATGAAGAGCACACCTCTCCAGCGTGCCATTGGCCATTGAAGGTGAGCATTTGCCCACTGAAGTTGGTCAAAACCCTGGTGAGGACGCCGAGCACGCAGATGAGCTTCCCTGAGTCGGTTTTTGACAGTTTGTGTAGAAATTCTTCAGCTGTGCAAACCCACAGTTTCATCAGGTGTCCAGGTGGATGGTCTCAGACCTGGACTGGCGTGGTTACATGTGGTCTGCGGTTGTGAAGCCGGTTGGACTTACTGCCAAATTCTATAAAACGACGTATGGTAGATAAATTAGGATTAGTATCTCTGGCAACAGCTATGGTGGACATTCCTGCAGTCAGCATGCCAATTGCACACTCCCTCAAAACTTGAGACATCTGTGACATCGTGTTGTCTGACAAAACTGCACATGTTAGGGTGGCCTTTTATTGTCCCCAGCACAAGGTACACCTGTGTAATGATCATGCTGTTTAATCGGCTTCTTGATATGACACACCTGTCAAGTGGATGGATTATCTTTGCAAAGGAGAAATGCTCCCTAACAGGGATGTAAGCAAATTTCTGCACACAATGAGATAAATAAGCTTTTTGTCCAGATGGAACATTTCTAGGATCTATTATTTCAGCTCATGAAACATGGTCCCAACACTTTACATGTTGCATTTATATTTTTGTTCAGTGTAATTTTACACACTGAGGCCCAAATCCTATGATACAAAAGCAAGTATTTCATTTCATCCTTCCTGTTTGGCCCTGTCCGGGGGTTTCTTCGGATGGGGCCACAGTGTCTCCTGACCGCTCCTGTCTCAGCCTCCAGTATTTATGCTGCAGTAGTTTATGTGTCGGGGGGCTAGGGTCAGTTGGTTATACCTGGAGTACTTCTCCTGTCTTATCCAGTGTCCTGTGTGAATTTAAGTATGCTCTCTCTAATTCTCTCGTTCTCTCTTTCTCTCTGAGAACCTGAGCTCTAGGACCATACGTCAGGACTACCGGGCATGCTGACACCTTGCTGTCCCCAGTCCGCCCGGCCTTGCTGCTATTCCAGTTTCAACTGTTTCTGCCTGCGGTTACGAAACCCCTACCTGTCCCAGACCTGCTGTTTTCAACTCTTAATGATCGGCTATGAAAAGCCAACTGAGATTTATTCCTGATTATTATTTGACCATGCTTGTCATTTATGAACATTTTGAAAATCTTGGCTCTCTCTAATTTTCTCCTTCTCTCTTTCTCTCGGAGGACCTGAGCCCTAGGACCATACGTCGGGACTACCGGCCGTGGTGACTCCTTGCTGCCCCCAGTCCGCCTGGCCTTGCTGCTATTCCAGTTTCAACTCTTCTGTCTGCGGTTATGGAACCCCTACCTGTCCCAGACCTGCTGTTTTCAACTCTTAATGATCGGCTATGAAAAGCCAACTGAGATTTATTCCTGATTATTATTTGACCATGCTTGTCATTTATGAACATTTTGAAAATCTTGGCTCTCTCTAATTTTCTCCTTCTCTCTTTCTTTCTCTCGGAGGACCTGGGCCCTAGGACCATGCGTCGGGACTGCCGCCCGTGGTGACTCCTTGCTGTCCCCAGTCCGCCTGGCCTTGCTGCTATTCCAGTTTCAGCTGTTCTGCCTGCGGTTATGGAACCGCCACCTGTCCCAGACCTGTTGTTTTTCAACTCTTAATGATCAGCTATGAAAAGCCAACTGAAAATTATTCATGATTATTATTTGACCATGCTTGTCACTTATGAACATTTTTGAACATCTTGGCATAGTTCTGTTATAATCTCCACCCGGCACAGCCAGAAGAGGACTGGCCACCCCTCATAGCCTGGTTCCTCTCTAGGTTTCTTCCTAGGTTTTGGCCTTTCTAGGGAGTTTTTCCTAGCCACCGTGCTTCTACACCTGCATTCTAGCTGTTTGGGGTTTTAGGCTGGGTTTCTGTACAGCACTTCGAGATATTATCTGATGTACGAAGGGCTATATAAAATAAAATTGATTGATTGATTGATTGACATCAATGTATGATTTTATACAAAGTTAAGTTCATGTAGCTTCCTGAGACCTACACATAAAATCACCCCAGGCTCAGAAAACACCTTGCTTCACTGGAACAGTGGAATTTCCATGCAATCACACGTGTGGATCTCAAATTCAGATTTCACCCTGAAAAACAGAGTTTGAAATAGCCCATTCCCCCATACACAATCTTTCCAGATCCTTAATATCGTCGTCTGTGCTTATGGACTGTCCTCTTCAATTCAAACTACAAGTTTTTAATGGGTTTGAAGTCCGGGGACTGAGACAGCCATTGCAAAATGTTGATTTTGTGGTCAATTAATAATTTCTTTGTGGATTTTGATGTGTGCTTGGGGTTATTTTCTTGCTGGAAGATCCACTTGCTGCCAAGTTCCAGCCTCCTGGCAGAGGCAACCAGATTTAAGCAGAAATGTCCTGGTACTAAGGTTCATGATGCCGTTGACCATAAAAAAGGGCCCCAGGACCAGTGGAAGCAAAGTAGCCCAAAAAAACATTGAAGATCCACCAACATATTTTACAGTAGTTATGGGGTTATTTTCTGCATCTTTCCTTCAATGCCAAATCCACCACTGGTGTGCGTGGCCACGGAGCTCTATTTTCATGTCACCTGAGCATAGCACAGGTTCCAATCCAAGTGCCAATGTCGTTTAGCAAACTCTAAGCGTTTACATTTGTTGTTTTACCTGAAAGTAGAGCTCTTTGGCCACGCACACCAGCAGTGGGTTTGGCTGCTTAGTGAGTACCACCTCCTCCTGATTTGGGTCATGCCGAAGCTCGAACCAAGGACCTCTAACAAAGACCTCACCTCCAGCCTCACCTCTTTTTTTCTTCTTTTTTTAAAGATTAGAAGCATTTATTAGTCACATGTAACTGCAACAGTGCAGGTCAAAAAGAGAAGTGAATGAAACAATACTTATAATAATAATATAGGCACTGAGTATACAGTACCAAACATTAGGAACACCTTCCTAATATCAAGTTGCACTGAGCTATGTCAGATATTACCTAACTGCCATGTGTACTTATTATGGATCTCCATTAGTTCCTGCCAAAGCAGCAGCTACTCTTTCTTGGGGTCCATCAAAATGAAGGCAGTTAAATACAATTACAAACATGACATTTCACAACACATTGGTAATAGAAGTGACTATGTGTGCATGTGTTCACAGAAACATGTATGGAGCCAGCACATGGCGACTTCCAAGATAATTGGACTGCCGTACATGTACAGGCGAGACCTGGCATAAACATTTTACTAGACAACTTTTAATTGGATTGTCTTTATTTATTAGGGAATTTAATGGTATCAGTCAATATGGGGGGGAGAAACTTTATTCTGCACCAGGATCAGGAAATTCCTGTTGTATATGGGATACCACACAGGAAGGTATAACCACTCTGACATGTCTTCCAAGATGGCCCCAATTACCACCAGACAATATTGTCAATAGAAACAGTACCTGTATCGGCTGGGAATTACAACGAATGATGCACACTCATATTAGCAGAACACTGCTTCTATGGTATTATGTTGTTTTTTCTACATGAACCTGTTAATACATATGAAAGTTATCATAACACTTAAGTTTAGAATATCTACATAAATTCAGCAATTGCATTCTTCTCATATTACTCTGTTAGCTACTGACTTATCCAAAGCTTCCTCCGGCATCTCACCATACATCTGCCTGTATTTATTCAACTCAACCTGCTGGAGGTTTTATTGGTGATTACGTGAGGAGAAACAGCTGCGGGCAAGGTTCTGACAGATAGGTGTGTCTTGGTGTAGCAAGGGCAGACCCGAGAAACACCCATATGCAACCACACACCCGAGAAACACCCATATATCCAACCACACACCCGGGAAACACCCATATATCCAACCACACACCCGGGAAACACCCATATATCCAACCACACACCCATATCCAAGCACACACCCGAGAACCACCCATATCCAACCACACACCCGAGAACCACCCATATCCAACCACACCCCCATATCCAACCACACACCCGAGAAACACCCATATATCCAACCACACACCCATATATCCAACCACACACCCGAGAAACACCCATATATCCAACCACACATCCAAACCAACTCGCGTTTGGCTTCAGTCACAGCCGCCACCATTTCTTGCGGAGCAAGCCAAAAAACAAGGCCAAATCAGCTGGTGCATTTCCCCTTTAAGCTGGAGCAGAGCAACAATTTTCAGTTCTTGTGGTACGCTGCTCCCTCCTGTGGTGGTCATTTAAACTGACACCAGGACATGGAGGATTCAGATGTAACCTTCATTAGGTTAACGTTTCTAACACAATTCAATTCTTCCAAACATAAATCAGGCATACATGAGTCAAGATGATAAACTCAATGACACAAATCTGTTATCCACGGCAAACTTAGGAGTTTTGTAAGCTTGTTGAAATTTGTCAACATGTCAACATCCAAGAAAAGATACATTCTCTGTGCCATTCGGTTTAGAGAAGGTATGTATACGGTCATGTGACCTGGCATGAGGTGTTAGTTGTGAAATAACTATAATTTCATGACACCTCACACAGGTAGAACTGGAATGCAGAGGGGGCAGAACCAGGGAAAACCAAAACAAACCCCCAACAAAGCGTCGGGACACAGAGAGAAATTCTCAAAAGCAGGTTACATTTTCTTGATAATGCTCCCCCCTGCGATGAACTACTCAGGACAGACGGCAGGATTTGATATCCTTTCTTTTGTCAAAACCAGTCAAACGAGTTCCTCCTTTTTCTCTGAGGGCGGAAATAGGCTGACAACACACACTGACCGGGGGTGTGGGAGGGCGGGGGGTGGAGAAGGCTGACAACAGTAATTTGAGAGACGGGGAGAAATACAGAGGTGCTGATAAAGTA
Organism: Salvelinus fontinalis; assembly: GCF_029448725.1. Lineage (NCBI taxonomy): Eukaryota > Metazoa > Chordata > Actinopteri > Salmoniformes > Salmonidae > Salvelinus > Salvelinus fontinalis. The sequence continues at coordinate 114,884 of NW_026600610.1, read as the reverse complement.
GCCCAACAACGTTGCACAAGCATGTTGCTGTGACAGGGAGAGCAGGCAAAACAAGTGTGCAGGAGTAGTTAGTGCTGAAATAATATAAGTTAACACATTACATGGGAAGGAAAGATTGAAAGCTTGACAATAACCAGTACAGGCCTCTTAAAAATGTAAAGCCTACACCAGCTCTTTTTTCCCCTTCTGCTGCATAGCTGACCATTAACATAAATCTGATCAAGTGACAGAGAGACTAACCCAACAGCAAAAACACAAAATCCCAAGTCTTCCTCAGTAATACACATCTGTGCATAAACGTAAGTAGCACAGAGCAATTTTCAGGACTCAATGGCCTGAATCCATCCTTGAGATCTGCGTTTAACTCAAGTCAAGCATCGGTGTCAATGGAACTCGATCTCAAGTTAGGATGCAATCCAATGTGCATACCGAAACAATAAGCATACTCTATTAGATTTAAGTTAACTATTTATCATATAAACAGTTGACTTAAACAGTAGCAAGTTGGCATAAACAGGCAAGGGGATTCATTCCTTTTTTTTAAATATAAAAATGTACCTATAGATTGACTTTTATTTTTTATTTTTTTAAGTGACCAAAAGACCCATTTACATTTTCAAAAGAGGTGTTTACACAAACCAAGAAGCAACATTAACTTCGGGAAAAAAACGTTTTGTACAAAGTAACTCCTTTGACACAAAGTAAAGTATGAAGCTAAACCTGCTACTGGGTCCAAATGGTAGGGTGTCAATTTGCCCTAACGAACTGTCACATGCACACTTAAACAGGGACGGTTATGCATTAGGGTCAGTCACTTTACTGAGAACGGAGTTAAAAATGGCATGGAGTGATTTTAGTGTCTCTGCTTGGAGTGGCAAGGCAACAACGTAACTGGTATAAAAACAACTTACAACATAGCATGCAAATATAAAAAAGTCCACAGCTTTCCCTTGTTAAAAAAAAAAATCCCCTTATTTTTCGGATGTTCAGATATGTGCCAATTGTGCACCCGTAGAGTGGTGCCACCATCTCTCCCCTCCCCATTGTAAGCAGGCCTCACTCACGGTTCCATGGTTTGGAAGGACATGCTGATTCCACACCAGAGTGAAGAGATGGCTTCAATAGTCCCACACTTAAGATCCTCTCCGTCTCTATAGATTGCCTTCTACTACAGTTCCAGGGAAGCATGACAGTGTTGGAGGAACAATAGTGTGATGTAAATGTTTGTTGATCAGCCTATCACACAACAGCCAGCAGCCCCAGTTCAGTTGAGGCCCTTGAGAATGTTGTGCCCTGGACGTTGTGTTGACCTTGTCACGACGTTCAGAGGACGAGCAGTAGTGGGGCCCCTGACGAGTCAGTCTCTGTGTCATGCTGGTAGTGAGAGTAGGCTATAGCTGAGCTGGAGGAGTCAGCTAGGAGGACCAGAATAGAGAGAAACATTTACCAGCCAGTATTGGAATGGACAGAGACTACAAGGTATAGCAATAGTTGAAGTTACCACTATAATGGTTACTGAACCACACAATACATTATGGGACCGGTTTCCTGTACACTGATTAAGTCTCGTCCTGGATCTAAAAGCTACATATTCTCCATTGAGCATTTTTATTTCCAGGACTAGCTTTAAATCTGTGTCCAGTAAACTGGCCCTTCAAATAAAAATAGAAAATGACATTCTGACAGCTGATATCCTAGCACACTCCCACAGTCGCATATGGTGTGAAAACACCACAATGTCCCTCCGTCCAAAGGCACTGTAACAAGACTCCCCCCTCACCTTCCATTCTCACCACTGTATAACAAAATAAAAAGCTGTAATCAGGGTTACTCCCCAAATTCCACAATAAACCGTCGACCATTATGTGGTAGGCATTTAATGTCACCTGATACGCTGCCTGGGGGGACGACATACACCACCTACTCTGAGCGAATGGGGGAAACTGAGATAGGATGCAAGGGGTGTATAGGGTGGCAGAGAGGGGGAGGTGGTATAATAGCCAGGAGAAAACAGCACACGGAAAAAAGGAGGAATGCGAAGGCTTTTATTCTCCAGGAGTCACATCAAAGCACGGTATGCCACTGGTAATCAGAGAGGTAAGAAAACGCCTGCAGCTGCACTGGGCACTACAGCTGCGATGACCATAGAGCCCATCAGCTACCATGACTTACCGGAACAGTCAGCCCAGAGGTTAGGCCTACTACCTCTGCTGCCTGCCGCATAGAATCCAGGGTTGTGTTCATTAGGGCACGCAGCTAGAAACATTTTTAAACCTTTTGCAATGGAAAATAAGCGTTTCTAACAAGTCTAGCTAGTCCTTCCCTGTTCCAGTCCGTTTTCTTCAGTTTGGTGCCTTAATGAACATTGCCCAGGACAAGTAAAGATAACCATTCCATGAGCCATAACAAGGAAACAATGTGTTATTGTTCTGAAAACATGTATTGGATCAGATATGGGAGAGTATTTCCAGCTTAGAACAATTACACTGAAATGCTACAGAACCCACCATATTGTAAATAGACGCTGGCTCAGATTCAAGTTACACAGTGCATTCAGAAAGTACTCAGACCCCTTGAATTTTTCCACTGTCACGTTATTCTAAAACTGATCAAATAGTTTTTTTCCTCCCCTCAATCTACACGCAATAGTCCATAATGACAAAACAAAACAGGTTTTTAGAAATATTTGCTAATTCATAAACAGAAATATCACATTTACAATTAGTTTTCAGATCCTTTAATCAGTTCTGTGTTGAAGCACCTTTAGCAGCAAGTCTTCTAGGGTTTGACGCTGCAAGATTGGGGAAAAATATCAAAATATAGATGTCCCATTCTTCTCTGCAGATCCTCTCAAGCTCTGTCAGATTGGATGGGGAGCGTAGCTGCACAGCTATTTTCAGGTCTCTCCAGAGATGTTCGATCGGGTTCAAGTCTGGGCTCTGGCTGAACCACTCAAGGATATTCAGAGACTTGTCCCAAAGCCACTCCTGCGTTGTCTTGGCTGTGTGCTTAGGGTTGTTGTCTTGTTGGAAGTTGAACCGTTGCCCCAGTCTGAGGTCCTGAGCGCTCTGGAGCAGGTTTTCATCAAGTATCTCTCTGTACTTTGCTCTGTTCATCTTTCCCTCGATCCTGACTAGTCTCCCAGTCCCTTCCGCTGAAAAACATCCCCACAGCATGATGCTGCCACCACCATGCTTCACCGTAGGGAAGTGCCAGGTTTCCTCCTGATGGGACTCTTGGCATTCAGGCCAAAGTGTTCATTCTTGGTTTCATCAGACCAGAGAATCTTGTTTCTCATGGTCAGAATCCTTTAGGTGCCTTTTGGCAAACGCCAAGCGGGCTGTCATGTGCCTTTTACTCAGGAGTGGCTTCCGACTGGCCACTACCATAAAAGGCCTGATAGGTGGAGTATTGCAGAGATGGTTGTACTTCTGGAGCTCTGTCAGAGTGACCATCGGGTTCTTGGTCACCTTCCCTTCTCCAGATTGCTCCGTTTGGCCGGGCGGCAAGCTGTAGGAAGAGTCCTTCCAACTCATGGATTTGCTTTTGCTCTGACATGCACATTTCAGCTGTGAGACCTTATATAGAGGTGTGTGCCTTCCCAAATCATGTCCATAGGTGGACTCCAATCAAGTTGTAGAAACATCTCAGGAATGATCAATGGAAACAGGATGCACCTGAGCTCAATTTAGAGTCAAATAGCAAACGGTCGGAATACTTGTGTAAATAAGGAATCTGTTTTTTCTGTTTTAATACATTTCTAAAAACGTGTTTCTGCTTTGTCATTATGGGGTATTGTGTGTAGATTGATGAGGAAAAACATTGCATTTAATCAATCTTAGAATAAGGCTGTAACGTAACAAAATGTGGAAAAAAGGGAAGGGGTCTGAATACTTCCCGAATGCACTGTATCTTACACAGTAGACCATCTATGGTATAGGGAAGTACAGGGTCTTGATATAGTAGTAGTCTAAATACTGTAAAATAAGTGGCAAACAAATTTACTGTACGACCAGGTTTGGCCTAGACTAGCTAGGCTAGGGCACGTTTTCTAAAAGCATCTCAGAGGAGTGCTAATCTAGGATCAGGTACCCCATGCCCTAGAAATCTCATTCATTATGATATAAAAATACTAAACTGATCCTATATCAGCCCTCCTACTGTGAGACTGAGAATTCCTATCCAGAAGTACTTACTTATTCCACTGTAGTGCCTCATCTTCCTGGCTAGTTCGTCCGACCGTGTCAGCTCCGACACTTTCACCTCAGGCTCCACTGTGGTAAAAATGCAATGTAGTGTTACTCAAACATAGATGTATATGAATGAATCGAAAAGGGAGACCCAATGATACCGAAGAGGTGAGACAAACACTAGCGCACCAAAAGCATTTCAGCAGAGTCATCTATGGAGACTATGATTATAGTTTTGGTATGCAACATAAACATGTGAAGTAAGAATAGGGGGAAAGTGGGTGGTTAAATGGGAAAGTAATTAATTGTTGTAATTCAAAGAATTCATTGTTGGATTTTCTGACTTAAATTGAAAGACAACACTTTGTCATCCTTATTCTCTCAAGACTCTCAAGACCTGAAATGCACTAGTTATTTTGAATGTATAGATGAATGTAGTAACCCTCTTACTCTCACTGCTGTTAAAGGTGTACGTCATTGTTTCATTGCCACTGTCAGGAAGGAGGGTCCCTCGGTCGTTCCTCCCGTTTGCTCGCGGCTGCTGGTGCACTGGCTCCTGGGCCTGGGAGTTTGAGTTTTTGTTCTTCTTGCCTTTGCGCGTGCTGATGCGGATGACGCCGTGCACCAGCCTGCACTCTGCCTCCCGCTGCTCCAGGTTGTAGTCCTGAGCAATGCTGCAGATCAGCTCGCTGATCTCATTGGTCTTCCTTGAGAACGACGAGTCCGATGTGCACTTGGCCAGTTGGTCGATCTGGTGCAGCGCGTAGAGCTCTAGAAGTTTCTTAGTGATGAGCGAGTCAATGTCCGTGCCGCTGTCGCTCAGGTCGTCCAGATCCAGGTCCTCCCGGGAGTAGATGGTGCTGGTGTTGCTGACGGGACGCTGGCTGTCGCCCTTGCCGCCCGTACGCGTCCGCTTGGGGCCCGACGACGAGGTGGGATAGACCACCGTCTGGCCCCCGATGCGGACGTCCTTGTAGCGAAAGCTGTCACTAGGAGGCAGATTGGAGGGCTGCTTGGAAGGCTTGATGCTGGGCTCCATAGGGATGCCGCAGGTAGGGGTGGACACGGACACGCCGTTGGGGGGGTGGGGCTGCTCAGGGTCAGCCTTGCCGGGGTGGTCCGTGGAGCTCTCGTTGTTGACAGGCAGACAGAGATCCCGGCTGCCACAGAAGCCACAGGTGAGGACACAGCAGAGGAGAGCCTTGCAGCCACTCCAGCCCATAGAGGCACAGGAGCCACATGCATTTGTGCTCTGGGGTGAGTCCGCTGAGCCAGGGATGAACCCGTGTCTCTGACCCCCGCCCGCTGACGTGTCGTGTTGGGGGGGTTCCTCTGCGGCATTGCTGGCCCTCAGAGTAACGGGTGTGGTCACCATTATACTGTTCCCGTGTGTTGTGGTCGGCATGGGGGTCCTTGTAGGACTCTTGGCTGGCGGTGCTGTCTCTAGAGATGGTGCGGCCCTGCTTGTAGCCGTCAGCCCTGGTGCTGTGTCCCCTGTGCTGTTTGTCGTGGCGGGACTTCTGAGGAGCCCCTGTGCTGTGGCCAGGCATGGCTCAAAGCACCCGGGACCTTTCAATATGATGGGAACAATGGAATATAAACACTTTATAGTCATATCTAAACACAGTAATTATTATGCTTACTAATCATCTCTTTTGCCAGTCACAGTCACATGAATCATTTCCTGTTGCAACAAGTAGACTTTTGACGCCAAACATTGAACTAATACTCTATTTTGAGATACAGCCCATAGATAGTTGTTGTAGGTTACTTTGCAGATATATGCTTTAATCATGCAATTGGAGAGAATGCCATAGGAAAAAGTCAAATTCTGATATCTTTCAAGTCAATCTAAATCGCGTATAAATTTGGCCTGTGGAAGTGTCACAACGACTTTGTTTTGGATACATTTTCCGTGCGTGCTCTGTCTATTTTGATCGGGTAGGCTACCCAGGTATAATACCTTTGTAGGTTAATCAAAAAATTGGAAAGTTTGTTAAATATGACTTTTCAAAAAACAAACACGTCATCTATAAGGTCACTTTATGTCGGGCTAGAGTTAAGCTTGTTCGAAATTAGGATACGCTTCTTCATACGGTGAACATTTGAGAAGTTAACTTACCGCATAAATCGCTTGGGCTACTTATGGCAACTCTTGACGCCGATAAAATTACGGAAGTCCGTAAGGAAAACGTTCTTTCTTTGGGTCGAGTTGGTGTGTATCGGTTTCTCAACTCTCAACCTGTGTTTTCTTCACAACAAAGTCAGCCGATTTCAAGACATGTAGCTAGCTACCAACCCTATCCACTGAAGACTAAGCTTCTTTTGGTAAATTCCACGGTGTTCTGTTCCTTCGTCTCCCCGTGTAGGTTATTACCTGCGGCTACAGGTAAATCCAAATTCTACAACACCCACCCAGAGGGAAGACGTGACGATCTGAAATGTTCAAAATAAAAGCCCCCTACGTAATAGTAGAACATGTCAATAAACTAATAATTGCCTAAACATTTGCAATACATGTGTGTTTTAAAACATGTTCCAAGGCCAAGTAAATAGCCCCAGTGCAAATCACTGTATATGGAATATTATTGCCGTGTAAAACAAACTATTCTAGGTGCCACAGTAAAAAATATTGTAGGGAATACTCAGTAGGGTCTGTGGAATGTAGGCTATATATGGTGTCTTTTCATAGGGCTCTGAATAATACAGAGTGTTGCTGGCCTTTTACGCCACCCATTCCATTGCCCACAATAAGAATCACTCCGCCCTCAAACTCAACTCTAGACCTCGAAGCTAGCTCCACTGCTTGTTTTCATTGTCAGGGACCGATTTAGACCTGGCACAACAGGTGGGTGCAATTAGTTATCAAGTAGAACAGAAAACCAGAGCAAAATCTATATTCGCAATACAAATATTGTAGGGAATACTCAGTAGGGTCTGTAGAATCCATATATGGTGTCATTTCATGGGGCTCTGAATAATACGGAGTGTTACTGGACTTTTACTAAGGCCAATACACTGGCCACAATGCAAATCACTGTATATGCATTACATAAGGGCTCATAGAGAAAAAAGTATCATTTGTGCTGATGTAAAAGTGGAGTGGGGGGTACTCAGTAGGGTCTGGGCAATCTATATGTTGTATCATTTCATGGGGTACTGAATAATATGCAGTGTTGCTGGACTTTTACTGTGGTCAAACATTTTAAAATGGGTTGCCTGAACACTATACGGTACAAATATAGCACTGTACTGGAGAAACTATTATTTGTGCCGATGTTTCATTTTTAAGTTTTTCTTTCAGTAATTGTAGTGACTTGATTTCAGCAGAATCCCAGAAGTTATTTGTGCGTTGTTCAGATGTTATGTTCCTCAACAGTGGTGTATCTACCACATCTGTTCTGAGCAGCCAAACAGCGGAGGTTGGCATTGGCTGTTAATTCCTTGTGCACCTTATATGCAGTATTATAAAATTACAATGCAAGTTTCTCCCTCTATGGAGCTATAAAAAAATAAAAATAAATATATGTCTGAAAATGTATGATGTTGAAAATGTACCACACAGTAAGGATTCTACTCTTTAATCTTTCCTGCTAATGGGCCTACCCATGAGAACGTTTTGAAATACCTACCACTTCTCTCCGAATGGACCCTCTCCCATTCATCACAAGTCAATGTAAACACATCATTATTTGGAGTGGTATGCCTGAATCCCAAATTTGCCACATCTGAAAAAACACATTTCAGTGTATCCTCGTCTATTTCGACGTCAACCTCTCCAGTTACATGCTGCTCATCTAATTACGTTTTGTCATAGAGCTTAATATTTCCTCATCTGATAAACCTTTACCACAACTTTCTGGGTGGGTTGCACCAATATGGATTAACTCTTAAACTGGGTTAAATCAAGGTTGATCTATTAAACCTGTTGCACCAAATGTTAAAGCTAGTTTTAAATTAATCCTAGTTAAATTAAATCCTTCCTCTAATCTAAGTTTAGTTTTCACTTTAAACCTAGATCAATTTTAAGCCTGTTGCCCAATGAATTAAAAATAATATCAACTTAGATTGGAGATTAATTCTAAACAGCCACTTGAGGTGGTTTAACCTGATAAAATGGCAGCATATCTACTGTGGAGAGTTCCTCAGAGAATAATTAGAGACATGTTTAATCCTGTTGAGGTTTATGATAATTAACTCATTATTAGTAGGCTATTTACATGCCCATTTTGTACAACAATTGAATTGGAGTTCATGATATGCCCAGACTTGGTACGGATGATGATTTTATGCAACATGCTGTAACGGGCCTGATAACGGTAAGATTGTAGTGAAGTAGCATTAACATTAGTTTTAACATGCATTATACACAGTACATTTGAAAGTGTTAAATCAACAAGTGTTAAATTTAACACTGTCAGCAAGTACATATGGTTCATGTCACGCCCTGACCTTAGTTCCTTTTTTATGTCTCTATTTTGGTTTGGTCAGGAAGTGAATTGGGGTGGGCATTCTATGTTTTGTTCTATGTTTTGTATTTCTAGGTGTTTGGCCTGGTGTGGTTCTCAATCAGAGGCAGCTGTCTATCATTGTCTCTGATTGAGAACCATACTTAGGTATCCTCATTCCCATCTGTGCTTGGTGGGTAATTGTATTTCTGTTTAGTGTTTGTTTCACCTTGCAGGACTGTTTCGGGTTTTCCTTTTGTTATTTTTGTATTCAGTGTTCAGTTCCTTAAAATTAAGATGAACACGTATCCCGCTGCATTTTGGTCACCTTCTTCCCGGGACGATCGTTACAGTCCCACTCTACACAGAGTACAAAGTACACTGATCAGAGTGTTACATTTCTAGTGTTGATTTAACACTGAGGAGTGCAAAAAGTTAACACTCTACTATACTGGCCGGTGTTGATAAACATTTAACACTAAAAGGTAATCAACACTTTGAGTGTTATAGTGATACTTGCTAGTGTTGATCTACGATGACTCCTATTAGAGTAAAAATGTGTTTACTCTATTCAGTGTTAATGTATTTACTCTTCCCCCAAGTAAAAGGAAATTACATTTTGTAAAAGCACTTGGAATTTAACAATAAACTCAAGCAAAGCTGTTTCAACATTTAAATATGTTTATTATGACCAAACCATAAGTCTCAGCCCTGGCTTAAACTGTCATAAAGTGACAGTAGAATGTAGTCAAAAGAATCCCCTGCTCCATTTGACACGAGAAAATCAATAGGTTTGTTGGAAAATGCTGATATTTACATTAAAAACAAATATGTTTCTCACAACCTAACCATACGTAACAGCCCTGGCTTAAACTGTTATCAAGTGACAGTAGGGGGCAATGTAGTCAAAAAAATCCCTTGCTCCATATGACATGAGCAAATTTGTGGTACATGATGTAATTTACAGGAAATACCACGCATGGTGGACTTTGCTTCAAAACAACTTTAAATGCATACAAATGATCATCAAAACATAAAGTTTCAAGAGCTGACCCATCCAAAAAAACATGTTCCTCTTTCTGAACAAAAGCCTTCATTTTGTAAAATACTGGCATTTCAATGACTACTTCACCATATATGACCAAATCAAGACGATATTTTGTACCATTGTGCTTTACCCATTTAACTGACAAAACATTTGTGTGCACCGAGACATTCAACTTGGCAGCAATCTCTTGGCTTTCTTTCAGGTCATTGAGCCTTGACATCTTTAATGGACCTATAGGTAGTCTCTCCTGACTGAAAGTTTCCCAATTATATGCCATGTAATTTTGGTGTTTCTTGGCTAAGCTCATAATGACATTCTTAAAACTCTTCAGTTGTTTTTTAAAGAAATTATGTTTTGCCTCGTAGCGCATACACCGCGAGTGAAGAATGGGCCCAGTATTCCTTATACAACGAGGATAAGGTATCATGAAGTGGTGTTTCGGTAACAGACTTCTATCTGGAAACAAATACTTGAAAAGCCTATGATGTTCAGCAATTAAGTGCTTCAGATAGATAGTCATGCCCTCTGTTAGTATAGGAGAAAACACAATATTTACAATTTGTAGTAGTAACAGAAGCAGCTGCCAGTATTTATCATCTTTCTGTACCAGATCACCAAATATCAATGGCAAATTACAGAGAAGACACCAAGACTGAATAGCATTTAGACACAAATCATTGCTCCCATCATCCAATTTGACTGCAGGTGAATGATTCCTCTTCTCTGTGTAGCCATAGTTACATGAATGAACTCTACCTTACACATCTTTAGCAGTCACAAAGTTGGCTTGTATATACTGTAACACAAGTGTTTACCTCAAATGGTGCACCTCCTAAAATATAATGCATTATATCAACATAAAAATTGTCTGTAATATTTAAGTACTGGTGAGAGTTCAATACGCAAGCATGCTTCACACCGTAAACATGAGGTAGTGTTACGTTTGACTGAATAGTTTGACCATTTTCTTAATTTTAAATCTGGATCAGTAAATCTATGATAACGGTTTTAAACTATGATTAGTGACATGTTGCACCAAAATAAGAGGTATTTCGTGAGTTGAAACGAAGTAGCTGGACGATTTGGCAAATGAGGCCACAAAGTTGCTGTTCATTGATAAAATATTAACAATGTAAGGTTAGAACTACTGCAACTCCATCGTGAAATGTTCTCATGGGTTGGCTGATTTGAAATAAAATCCGTTATTTGCCGGAACTAAAACCTCATTCGTTATCTAACGTTAGCTACTGTAGCTAGCTAGTTTATTAATTAACTAAGCTAGATAGCATAAAATATTATTTATTTTTGTCATTACTTAACGTTATTTATTCATTTATTTTTGTCAGTTAGCCACCTGATCATGGCACTTCAAAAAAGTTCACAATTCTCCGCTTATGAAAAAAAAACTATTGTCGGAGCTGATGGAGGAATTTATTAACGTAACTGTTACTGGAGGATAAAAAGACACAACACGACTGTCAAAAAGAAGGAAGACGCCTTCGCCATTTTATGGGACAGGTTTAATGGATCGACACGGATTAAAGAGAAGAGGGGCCCAAATCGGATGAAAGAGTGCTGGGTTTAAAAAAAAAGTGAAATCCAAAAAGGATGCAGCAAACCGGAACCGGAGGGGGGCCTCCGTCCAAGTGAATTGATCCTATCATCCATAAAATATGCAAGACTCATCCCCAGAAGATTGCCCCTCTTCATAACCCCTATGATGACGACGGACAACTCGACCCACCAATATTTATTTAGTAAGCATAAATAACTGGTAAAGATCAATGCCTATAATAATGCACGTTAAAACTAACGTTAATGCAACTTCACTACAATGTTACCGTTATCAGGCCCGTTACAGCATGTTGCATAACATCATCACTCGTATCAAGGCTGGGCATATAATAAACCCCAATTTAGTTGTTGTACAAAATGGGCACGTAAATAGCCTACTAATAATGAGTTAATTATCATAAAACTCAACAGGATTCAACCTGTCTCTAATTATTCTCTGAGGAACTCTGTCGTTTTGGCACTGCCTTTAGCGCAAGGCAAGAGTGCATGAAAGTTGTGTATGGAATGGTAATTTATTTCACGCTAGGGTAAGCAACAAAAAAAGTGTTAAGGGTTTTGTTTTTCCAACGGATATTCAACACAAAAAAAAGTCAATTCATTTATTGTTTTGGAATTAATTTAACATGCAGGACGCAATGTAGGCATTACAAGAAATGCTGTTCGACACAGCCCCCTGAAAACGGAACTGTCACGGCTGTTGAATGAAGTGGACCACGGTGCAGCTTGATGAACGTACATTTTAACTTTATTATTATGACGCCGACAAAACAATAAACAATGCAAAACAAACCGTGAAGTTTAAGGCTATGTGCCACAAACAAAGTCAACTTCCCACCAAGACAGGTGGGAAAAAGGGCTACCTAAGTATGGTTCTCAGAGACAACGATAGACAGCTGTCCCTGATTGAGAACCCTACCCTGCCAAAACATAGAAATACAAATAATAGAACGAAAGAACATAGAATAACCACCCCAAATCACACCCTAACCCAACCAAATAGAGACATAAAAAGGATCTCTAAGGTCAGGGCGTGACAGTACCCCCCCCCCCCCCCCCCCCCCCCCCCCCCCAGGTTTTGTGACTCCGGCCACAAAACCTGAACCTATAGGGGAGGGTCTGGGTGGGCATCTATCCACGGTGGCGGCTCAGGTGCGGGACGCAGACCCCGCTCCACCACTGGCTCACCCCACTTTGGTGGCACCTCTGGTGCGGGGACCCTCGTTGCGGGCCCCGGACTGGGGACCCACATAGCGGGCCCCGGACTGGGCACCCTCGTAGCGGGCCCCGGACTGGGCACCCTCGTGGCGGGCCCCGGACTGAGCACCCTCGTAGCGGGCCCCGGACTGGGCACCCTCGTTGCGGGCCCCGGACTGGAGACCGTCGCTGGAGGCTCCGGACTGGAGACCGTCAACCGTCGCTGGAGGCTCCGGACTGGAGAAAGTCGCTGGAGGCTCCGAACTGGAGACCGTCGCTGGAGGCTCCGGACTGGAGACCGTCGCTGGAGGCTCCGGACTGGAGACCGTCGACCGTCGCTGGAGGCTCCGGACTGGAGAACGTCGACCGTTGCTGGAGGCTCCCGACTGGAGAACTTCGCTGGAGGCTCCGGACTGGAGACAGTCGCTGGAGGCTCCGGACTGGAGACAGTCGCTGGAGGCTCCGGACTGGAGAAAGTCGCTGGAGGCTCCGGTCCGGAGAAAGTCGCTGGAGGCTCCGGTCCGGAAAAAGTCGCTGGAGGCTCCGGACTGGAGACCGCCGCTGGATGCTCCGGACTGGAGACCGTCGCTGGAGGCTCCGGACTGGAGAACGTCGCTGGAGGCTTCTTGCCACGGATCGTCACTGGAGGCTTCGTGCCATGACTCCTCACTGGAGGCTTCGTGCCATGACTCCTCACTGGAGGCTTCGTGCCATGGATCATCACTGGAGGCTTCGTGCCATGGATCATCACTGGAGGCTTGGTGCCATGGATCATCACTGGAGGCTTCATGCCATGGATCATCACTGGAGGCTTCGTGCCATGGATCATCACTGGAGGCTTCTTGCCATGGATCATCACTGGAGGAACATATTTGGTTAGTGGAACCCCAAGTATTTTCCACCCAAGTTTATTTGAGACAGATAATAACGTTTTCTCTTTACCAGTGTGTGTTCTAGCAATGTCTAAAATATGAAATCACATTAATATGCTTTTGGGCCACATATTTGGCTGACAGCGACAACATAACATGCTAAAATGGTAGCTGTCCATGGTGCTGATATGTGTCTCACTGTTCAAATGTCAACATAAAGCTTCCTATGACCTGGCTTTTTGTATTTTAGGGACTGTAGTGAGTAGACTGGACCCTGGTTTTATGGACACACAATCAATCATTGTACAGTGCTATATTTGTACCGTACAGTGTCCAGGTAACCCAGTTTAAGCTGTTTGACCACAGTAAAAGTCCAGCAACACTCCATATTATTCAGAGCCCATGAAATGACACCCTATAGATTCTATTGACCCCACTGAGTATTCGCTACAGTACTTTTACTGTGGCACCTAGAATAGTTTTTGCTCTATAAGCCAATATGTATTCCATATACAGTGATTCACATTGTGGTCACTGGAATGGGTGGAGTAAAAGTCCAGCAACACTCTGTATTTTTCAGAGCCTCGTGAAATAACACCATATATAGATTCTACAGACCCTACTGAGTCCTCCTGACCCCACTTTTACATAAGGCACAAATAATTGTTCTTCCTGTACAGTAATATATATGTACCATATAGTGTCCAGGCACCCCATTTTAAGCTGACCATAGTTCAAACTCATCTGATTTGTATTCTAGGGTAGACTGGACCAATCAATAGTTTGTTCTGTATAGTGCAATTTGTTTTTTCAATAAAAAGAAAATACAGTTACTTTTCTTAAACAAAATTGCATTCTTCAACAATAGTACCAGTAAATAAACTAGAATCCTACTATCAAAATAATGATATATTTAAAAAAAAAAAAATGTAATTGTTGATTTTTTTTTTACAAGTAGGCTATTATTATGTTCTTGATATTAATTTACTTAAGCTCCAACCATTTCTCAATGTGCTCCACCTTATAGTTTTCTTTATAAAGTAGTAATTCTCTTTAGTTCTCTTTAGTTTTCCCCCATGTAATTATAATTTTAATTTTATGCACTATGCAAAGCTGCAAAAATATTGATTTCGTATCATACACATAGCGTTATACCGTGGACTTTTATTTTGAAGGCAAAATCCGAAAACCGGAAGTCTAAATGCTAAATGCCATGATGCCAATCACAGAGTTTCTAAACCCAGAGGTGCAACATCGCGAGACTTCTGGGAACGCCCCAGAAACAGACCAAACAGACCAGGCCGGGGTTTGGGGTTTAAGAAGTCAATGAGAGAAGTGGAACATTCTTCCTTAGTTGTTAATAACGTCTGTAGTAGTTGGACATGTGTACTTTGATGCTAAATAGCATTTTAGAGTCTGAGAGTAAAGAAAGCTGAAAATATTGATAAAAGTCACCTTGTCCAAGAGAGATTTGCATGGTTATCAAAACATCACACCAGAATAAGCCTACACGAAACACACCCTCATTTTAAGCCTTTCTAAATTATTATGTTCTTGTGGTCAATTTGCAGTCTCAAATCAAATCTTATTTGTCACATGTGTTGAATACAACAGTGAAATGCTTACTTACAGGCCCTTAACCAACAATGCAGTTTTAAGAAAAATAAGTGTAAGTAAAAAATAGATAAGTAAAGTGACTATGCATAGATAATAAACAGAGAGTAGCAGCAGCGTAAAAGAGGGGGGTGGGGGCAATGCAAATAGGCTGGGTAGCCATTTGATTAGCTGTTCAGGAGTCTTATGGCTTGGGGGTAGAAGCTGTTAAAAAGCTTTTTGGACCTAGACTTGGAGCTCCGGTACTGCTTGCCGTGCGGTAGTTACAAACATATTTGTAATTATGTTCTGGCCCCCCCGACGTTCGCTCCAGAAAAAGTCGGCCCGTGGCTGAATCTAGTTGACGATCCCTGACCTACAATATTATGTTTTTCTAAGTAGTGAGAACAGTATGGAGCAGGCAATGTAGCAAAGTAATCTTTACATGTTCTACTTTTCTGAAATGTATACTGAACAAAAATATAAATGCAACATACAACAATTTCAAAGATTTGACTGAGTTACATAAAAGGAAATCAGTCAATTTAAATAAATTCATTAGGACCTAATCTATGGATTTCACATGGCTGGGCAGGACCGCAGCCATGGGTGAGCCTGGGAGGGCATAGGTCCACCCACTTGGGAACCAGGCCGGGCAGGGGAGCAGCCATTGGTGAGCCTGGGAGGGCATAGGTCCACCCACTTGGGAACCAGGCCGGGCAGGGGTGCAGCCATGGGTGAGCCTGGGAGGGCATAGGTCCACCCACTTGGGAACCAGGCCGGGCAGGGGAGCAGCCATTGGTGAGCCTGGGAGGGCATAGGTCCATACACTGGGGAGCCAGGCCCAACCAATCATAATTAGTTTTTCCCCACGAAAGGGCTTTATTACAGAAAAAAATACTCATCAGCACCCCCCCTCCCCATTAACAGGAATGTAAACAAATTGTGCACAAAAATTGAGATAAATAAGCTTTTTGTGTTTATGGAACATTTCTGGGATCTTTTATTTCAGCTCATGAAACATGGGACCAACACTTCACATGTTGCGTTTATATTTTTGATCAGTATAGTTTTGTAATTGACTAAAACAAGCAGACAACAAGAAAATTGCGTTTGAAAGAGGTCAAGTTTTTGCTGTGAACCAATGGGGTAACCTAGGTGACGACAGGTTGTTTCCCCCACCGGCGGGAAGGGTCACGATGTTCTATCTAATACCGACTGAGTCTATCCCAGCTGCACATGGATAGGGAGAAACTCATCAAAAAACACAAGAACAGACAAACTCTTCTCCTTCCTGCCATTTACCACGCAATTAATTGTACGTGCGTCGACCACTCCATGAATCTTATTCCATAGAGCAAAGTCAAATTCTTCCGCTACTCCAGAAATGGCAGGTGCCCTGCTTTGAAGATCAAAGCACGTCACATCATATCCATCAGTTCCAGTGAGATCCAGCAGACGTTTCTTCTGATCAACAGATACACAAGAAATCAAAACAAGCCCACTTCTCGTGATTTTACTTTACCCCATTGCTTTCTTCACCAGTTTCGATATTTTTTATATTTGAGTCATTTAGCAGACATTCTTATTCAAAGCAACTTAGTGGGTGGGTACATTTTTGTCGTTTTTCCCCACACTCGTCCCCCATGGGAATCAAACCCACAATCCTGGCGTGGCAAGCGCCATGCTCTACCAACTGAGCCGCACGGGATCACTAAGTTGGGGTCCACACGGATCCACTAAGTTGGGGATATCTTGTTAACCCCCAAAACACATTCCTACTAGATACTATGGGGTATCTGAGGGACTAGACACATTTACCACAACAACCTTCCTCCCCTTTCCATTATTTTGGACAAAAGTCCACTCATCCTTTTTTCCACCGCCCTCATATTCAAGCTCCACATCCGTTTCCGCCATTTCGCAGTGTCGGCCACCAGGCGGATATCTATTCATATGACATGTTTATCATCCAGTGGTCGGCGCAATTTGCAAAGTATCTGACCAGAGATCTACTGATATGTGTAGCATCAGAGATATGGAACGCCCAGTGTCACTTGAAATAAATACATTTCAGTCAAGAAATAATTAAACGTGGAAATTAAATAGAGAAATAGAAAATGCAACAAAAAAATAAATAAATAGCCTCGACCGATCAATTGGAAAATAAATTCTGAAATGGAAAATAAAATACACAAATAAATACATAAATTGAGGATTATACATGGAAATAGATGGTTCAATCCTTTTATTAATTTCCATTTTTATTTTATTATATTGAAGGTTTTCCTTATACTATTCCAATCATAATGCCTCAAACTATATATTTTTTTAAAGTTATTTAAAACCTAAACAATTTAGCACACATTTTAGAGCAAACAAAAAGTACATTTTATTAGCAAAAATTGAATGACTTATATTAGTAATCTGGATAAAATACTGTTTAGTATAAAAGGTCTTGAAATTCTGACCCTCAATAGCTCAGGGTTGTCAATTACAGTTGAATTCGGAAGTTTACATACACTTAGGTTGGAGTCATTAAAACTCATTTTTTAGCCACTCCACAATTTTCTTGTTAACAAACTATAGTTTTGGCAAGTCGGTTAGGACATCTACTTTGTGCATGACACAAGTCATTTTTCCAACAATTGTTTACAGACAGATTATTTCACTTATAATTCACTGTATCGCAATTCCAGTGGGTCAGACGTTTGCATACATTAAGTTGACTGTGCCTTTAAACAGCTTGAAAAATTCCAGAAAATGATGTCATTGCTTTAGAAGCTTCTGAAAGGCTAATTGACATCATTTGAGTCAATTGGAGGTGTATTTGTGGATGTATTTCAAACGTAGTGCCTCTTTGCTTGACGTGATGGGAAAAACTTAAGAAATCAGCCAAGACCACAGAAAAACAAATTGTAGACCTCCACAAGTCTGGTTCATCCTTGGGAGCAATTTCCAATCGCCTGAAGGTACCACGTTCATCTGTACAAACAATAGTACACAAGTATAAACACCATGGGAACACGCAGCCGTCACACCGCTCAAGAAGGAGACGCGTTCTGTCTCCTAGAGATGAACGTACTTTGGTACGAAAAGTGCAAATCAATCCCAGAACAACAGCAAATGACCTTGTGAAGATGCTGGAGGAAACAGGTACAAAAGTACCTATATCCACAGTAAAATGAGTCCTATATCGACATAACCTGATAGGCAGCTCAGCAAGGAAGAAGCCACTGCTGCAAAACCACTATAAAAAAGCCAGACTACGGTTTGCAACTGCACATGGGGATAAAGATCGTACTTTTTGGAGAAATGTCCTCTGATCTGATGAAACAAAAATGGAAGTGCTTGGCCATAATGACCATCATTATGTTTTGAGGAAAAAGAGGCAAGCCGAAGAACAACATCCCAACCGTAAATCACGGGGGTGGCAAGGTCATGTTGTGGGGGTGCTTTGCTGCAGGAGGGACTGGTGCACTTCACAAAATAGATGGCATCATGAGGCAGCAAAATTATGTGGATATATTGAGGCAACATCTCAAGACATCAGTCAGGAAGTTAAAGCTTGGTTGCAAATGGGTCTTCCGAATGGACAATGACCCCAAGCATACTTCTAAAGTTGTGGCAAAATGGCTTAAGGACAACAAAGTCAAGGTATTGGAGTCGCCATCACAAAGCCCTGACCTCAATCCTATAGAAAATCTGTGGGCAGAACTGAAAAAGCTTGTGTGAGCAAGGAGGCCTACAAACCTGACTCAGTTACACCAGCTCTGTCAAGAGGAATGGGCCAAAATTCACCCAACTTATTGTGGGAAGCTTGTGGAAGGCTACCTGAAACGTTTGACCCAAGTTATACAATTTAAAGGCAATGCTACCAAATACTAATTGAGTGTATGTAAACTTCTGACCCACTGAGAATGTGATGAAAGAAATGAAAACTGAAATAAATCATTCTCTCTACTATTATTCTGACTCCAAACCTGGGTGTATTAGCATCTCTGATGGTATGGTGAGATCTTTGTCCGGTGGTGGATTGTGTCATTGTCCAGTGTTCATAGATATTTCTCAGAACTGGCTGCGTGTCTATGTTGATAGGAGGGGTGCTGGCTCATTGCTTCAGGATCAAGGGGGGCATCAGGGGTTTAAACTGCCTAAACATCTGTAAAGCAAAAACACCCACCCAGATAACAATACTGACAAACTTCATTTCGGAGTCAAACTTCAAAGTAATTTGTCTATAACGAAGTACAAATTGAAAAAGCAACCTTCCCTCAGGCAAATTTGTGATGTTCATTTTGTTTGATTGGACTCTTGGAATTGGGTTGTTGTGGCGCTGCAATACAGTGTCACAGAAGGCAACATGCCATCCCTTTGTTAGATATGACCATAGAATTAGTGACCTAATTATATGGTCATTTCTAACAGAGACATAGTATAGACTCATGCCAGTAGAGGGCACCCTCATACATTTGACTGATTTGACTCAAACGGGTTCGATTCCTGAAGAGTACACTTTTTTTAACCCTGGCCTAAACCCACTATTGGAGCTAGTCGCACAATAATAGCCATGCCTCAGCCTAAAAGTGGCAGAACTTATGTATATTTTTCACTTTACTGCATTAAATAACTGATGTGAGTGGAGCTTGCTGGTGTAAAACAGCTGCCTGGCAAATGTAGCTGGTGTGGTGAGGTGATCTTATTCCTTGGTAAAAAAGGGTGAAAAGGAACTGTTTAAACACATTCAATGTCTATATCATAGATTCCTGTTTCCAATTCAAATAAAGGTGCAATGCACCTCCAGTAGCTGAAAAAGCATCGAGCAAAACATGGGCTCATCAGTCACGTAAAACCATTGAAACGCTTCCAGGTCATGTTTGCTTTGAGCTTACGAACCTTTTATCTCCTCTCCTTTTTTGTGCTGACTTTCTATAGGTTATGACCCTCTCTTCCAACAAATAATGAGTGAGCCGGGAGGAATGCGCTGCCTCTTCTGCTCCAAGTGCATGTAATTAGAGGACTGGCTTTGACCTTACTCTCAGTGCATGGTTAATCTCAGCCCATTTACTGTCTTCAGTAGAGTGCATGTAGACCTTGCTGGGATTATTGATGATAGCCAGCGTTTCCAGGTGTTTTAGAAATCCTGCCCGTGCGCACAACGTCCTACTTACACCTGCATCATTTTGACAGCAACCGAGGCCTGTCACTAGTGTACCCGTGCAATACGTCACTTGCCTTGGGATGACTGTGCATGTGTACTTTTAGCTGAAGATACCACCCAATAAATGACACATTTCAAAGACGGACATGACATCCTTGAAAACATGATCATACTTTACAGGTGTGTAGCAAGCAATCAATCTGTAAAACGGTTTGCACTTTACATTACTGCAACCACGCATCAGACATCATTTCGTGCTGTCATATAATAAGATCACTAAAATATGCTTACTGAATAGATAAACTCACACACACCAGAGCCAGTAGCATTGAGGTGGAGATTAATATCTACTGTCAGTGTTGCTTTGGTCAATAGCGATCATTAGTTATAAAGTCCTGCAACTAAACTCACACACAGGAAAGAGAGATGCACCGATACCTGCAGAGCCAGCAGGTGCAACTCTGACTAGCATCCTTCATCTTGTCCCACTTTCCTCCTACAGACACACTTAATCATCTCCCTTTCCCCATCCGCGCTAAGCAGGAGAATCACGCTAGCCCTACACATAGTAACAGAACTGGGCAATGGAGCAGTGGTCATTCCAACAGCTCCCTGTAGAGTTGTAAAGTTACTTCAAGACTAAATGTAAACTTACTGCATATGTGATTTGGATAACATTTTGAAAACATGTTTTTATTGAGCACCACAAAGGGGTTTTACAATTGTTTCATTTCAGTTATCTTACATAACACTGGTAAGTTATGCACATGAATTTATACACCACACTAGATCCTGCTTCATCACTTCAATACCATATAACTTCTGCACTCTGGAAATATGTGCCCTTTCTTTCTTGCCCTGTCACGTCTGGTTACAAAGTCAGTTAAGGACGAAAATATGACTTAGTGCAGTGTAGAATCATTCAATCTTCCCAAAAGAGTAGACATTCAAGGTTAGTTTTGCAGTCAAGACCCTTCAGATAGGCTATATTGCTTTGGTTCCATCTAGATATGTTAATAAGACCCACAAAGTATAATATAATAATACATACAACACCAAAGACAGATAGCAACTTGGTTAAATCTATGCAAGTTAGTAAAAATGAGGCCACAGCAAGAGAGGCATCAAGGCTATGCAGGTACAACGAAGCCTGGCTGTTTACACTTAAAATAGGCTCTCCATTAAATAGCATAATTACATCACTTATGTAAGCATAAGTGCTTACTTATGCTTACTTAAGTTATGTAATTATATTCAACATATTGTACAGAAATGTATGATACAGGTAAGTCCCTCACAAATGTGTGCAGGGTTGGGCAGAAACTGATTATATGTAATCTGGTTACAAAAGAAAATGTACTTTTAATCAGTTATGTTACCAGCCCAAAATATCAGATTACAGATGCTTTTGAAAAACTAGATGATTACTTTCAAATTCATAAAGGATGTTTGCTGTTTTCTCAATGACATTTAATTCAGCATTGATACAAGAACAGGTTTAAATTAGTTCCACCAGAGCAAGTCTGACCACAAGTCAGAGACCACTATGATGACACACCAAATGTGTGTGTATGGATCATTTTTGTCTAATAAGAGGAAAGTAAACCAATTTACATTAGAGTTTGGGTAATCCAAAAGTTACGTTACTGATTACAATTTGACAAGTAACTAGTAACTGTAACAGATTACATTTAGAAAGTAACCTACCCAACCCTGAATGCAAGTTCACTCCAGTCCAGGGAATGAGGAATTACAAATCCACCGAGATGGAGCCTGGTTTGAGCTGTGTGTCTGAGGGGATCTGAACTAAACAGGTGTCAGTGGGTAGCTGTGATAAGTGGTTATCTGAGTAAGCCTGTCCAAAACTACCGTTTGTCGGTGGCTTCTCTTCGACTCTGACGTCTTTTGAGAGGTATTCCCGGCGGGGGTCAGTGTCGATCTCATAGCGGTGGTGATACCCCTCCAACACTTCATGGCAGGCATCTCGCGTCTCCACCACCCACTTTTTAATACCTTGACGGTTGAGGTAGAGCACAAAGAGGAAGACCATGCCCACAAAGCCCAGCACCAGACCTAGGAGGACGTAGGAGGTCTGCAGGGAGAGGTCGCCCACCTCGTCTCTGATTCCGACCAGAGGTGGTGAAGTGGCATGGCATCCAATAACCTGGACCCCGAGCTCTCGCAGGGGCCTGTCCTGAAACTCCCAGGGTGAGGCGCAGGTCAGAGCCTCTGCATCCCCCACCTGAGCCCAGGAGCTCTTAAGCCACACAGCAAAGTCTTGGATCTCACATGTGCAGACATAGGGGTTGTGGCTCAGCAGGATGCGGGGGGCTTGCCCCAGCCTTTCCAGCTCCCCCAGAGCATCACCTCGGAACGCCCTGAAAGAGTTGCGGGTCAAGTCAAGCAGCTCCAGGCGGCGCAGGCCAAAGAAGGTGCCGTTGTAGACCGATGCTAGGGAGTTGTTACCAAGGAAGAGGTGCTGCAGGCTGGGGAGGTGGGAGAACATCCCTGGGGGTAGGAAGACCAGGCGGTTCCCGGAGAGGTCTAGGCTGAGCAACCCTCCTAGGCCTCCCCAGCGCAGTGCGGTGGTGAGATCACTCAGTGAGGTGTAGTTATAGAGGGAACGGCTAAGGTTGAGCTCCTTTAGAGGACTCCCTGGGATGTTGAGGGCTTCAGGGTGGATGAGAGTCAGATGGTTGCAGCTCATGTCCAGGGAGCGCAGGTAGGAAAGGGTAGAGAAGCTGTGGGACGCAACCTCTGTGATCCTGGGAAGACAGATGGACCATGTTTACAGTCCCCAAAACGCATATTGGACTCGGAAGTAATGTTTGCTGAATTATTGTCATGCTCAAATAGTGTATTTAAATATTTCATAAGTTGGTTTGATGGCATTCAGGAGAACATGGAATAATAATTTTATTGTAGTTTAGAATCATAACTCAAATCTTCAGAAATGTATAGGCTAGTAAATATGCATATGTTGAAAATGGTTGAAAATGTTGAATCTCTGCAACGGCAAGAACACAATTTTCTTATTTTTATTCATATATTTTTTTCCCCTGCTATTTCTCCCCAATTTTGTGATATCCAATTAGTAGTTATAGTCTTGTCCCATTTCTGAAACTCCTGTTCGGACTCGGGAGAGGCAAAGGTCGAGAGCCATGCATCCTCCAAAACACGACCCTGCCAAGCCGTACTGCTTCTTGACAGACTGCTCGCTTAACCCGGAAGCCAGCCGCACCAATGTGTCGGAGGAAACACTGTACAACTGGCAACCAGTGTCAGCTTGCAGACGCCCGGACCCCCACAAGGAGTCACTAGAGCGCGTTGGGACAAGGACATCCCGGCCGGCCAAACCCTCCTCTAACCCGGACGACGCTGGGCCAATTGTGTGCCACCTCATGGGTCTCCAGGTCATGGCTGGCTGTGATACAGCCTGGGATTGAACCCTGGTCTGTAGTGAAACATCAGAACACAATTCTCTTTGATGAGAATATTTACTCACCTATTGTTGCTCAAAATGATGGTAGTGACATTTTTCAGTTCTTGAAATGTCTCTGATCCAATTCTGAATATATTGTGTCCTGTGATGATCACATTCCTTGTATATCCTGGAATATCTTGTGGTATGGCGCGAAGGTCCTTGGAAACGCATTTCACTGTGCGCGTGCCAGCAAAGCATTGGCAGCCTGATGGACACTCCAAGCACTGGTGGGGCGCACAGAGTAGCGCACCAAAAAGTACAAGGATTACCAAATTATGCATAACTCAACAGAAACGTTATAAACTGATAAATACCAGAATATGTAGAAGGAGCAGTTGACGGTGATTCATATTACGCCGTGTCATGCACATCAAGGAGTAAAAAAAACTCAAGACTCCGGTATAACGAGGTGTTAGCCTTTCTTTAGATGGTGCCAAATGATAGCCCAGTGGTTTGTGTCTGCATTGAGTGAGAAGGATGTTTCGTCTGCTGAGCAAGAGGACCGGCGAATTGTTAGCTTGACTTGAAATACCGGCGCAGAATCAAGGAGAGGAACAGTGAACGTTTTTTAAAGGCACAGACACGAAAAATATTATACTACACAGAAGAGTAGACCTCTGTGGTGTCTTTGTGTGATATGATTTAACAGTTCATAAACAATGAACAGGTAGGCTATTTATATTTGTTCCAATAAATAACAACACAAAACAGATGGTAGTGCCCATGGCCCAGTACATATCATAATTTGGGCGGCGCTTATATTTGTCCTGTTACACACAAGTGTGTAATGGAAAGGTTTTTTGGGTGGCATATGCCAACTCCCCTGAGACACCCGCAGGGAGTGGGGGGTCACGGCCAGGGTCGCCATTGTCCAGCGCCCCTGGAGCAATTAAGGTTAAGTGCCTTGCTCAAAGGCACAGCGACAGATTTGTTTTTCTCCTTGTGGTTCCGGTATTCGAACCCAACGTTCTAAGCTCGAGGCTACGTGCCGCCCTCACTCGGGCCGAGCTCCCTGTCATCCAGGACCTCAATAGCAGGCAGTTAATGACTCCAGCCATCCAAGTCATAGACTCTTCTCTCTGCTACAATACGGCAAGCGGTACCGATGTACCAAGTCTGGAACCAACAGGACCCTGAACAGCTTCTAACCCCAAGCCATAAGACTGTTAAATAGTTCAGTTAAATAAATAACTACCCAGACTATCTGCATTGACCCAATTTTTGCATTAACTTTTTTGACTGATCACATACGCTGTTGCAACTGTTTATTATCTATCCTGTTGCCTAGCCACTTTATTCCTAGTTATATGTACATATCTACCTCAATTACCTCGTACCCCTGCACATCGACTCTGTACTGCTACCCCATAGCAAGGTTAGCGTTACGCTGTATTTATTATAACTTTTCTATATTTTCTGTCTCTGCCATTGATGGGAAGCATTTCACTGTTAGTCTACGCCTGTTGTTTACGAAGCATGACAAATACAATTTGATTTGTCTTTACTAGCCTATGGTATAGCGTATTGCCCATCATTTCTGTAATTCTATCGAATGAGTGGCCATGATTATGGACTACTGTACAGTATATTAACATTCCCAAGGATGTTGCTTCAGATAACTTATTGCATGAAAAACGAACACTGTCTGATAAAATACAGTAAACAATTACAAAGTAAAATTATGTTGAGTGGGTATTAGCTGGGGGCATTTAAGAGTGACGGGTGACCCACACTGGTTAAATGGGGTTTAGGGATCAGTAAGAGAGACCAATTTGAATTGATTACCGTAGACAATATATTTACATTTATATTATCGTCATTTAGCAGATGCTATATCAGTTCGATATCTATGGTTATGACTATCCCAAGCCAAACATTTATTGATATGACATTCCTTTCTGAATCTAGTAGAAGGAACTTCAAAACATGCCAGAACAGCTGGACATAACTGCCTTCATGAGTGTGAATATTAGTACTGCACAAAGAAGTGTTCCATCGAAATGTTTATTGTTCTTCTTTCACTTTTATGATGACAACGCAGCAGGAAAATCCCTTGTATTATCTCTCCACTCCATCTCCCTCTCCGTGTCCCTTGCGTGGTCAGCGCAGGTTGAGCGTTAGGATGAAGGTGACGAGGGCTCCAGTCAACATAAGGAAGGGCAGCCAGGTCTTGAGGAACGACACACAGCTGGGGAAGGACAGAGGGAAAGAGAGAGAGCACAGTGAGAGTAGTAATGACAGTCATTAAATCCTCACATTTCAGCTGTTTGTCAAAAACACAAGACATTTGTCATCTATACTGCCCTACAAAGGCAAAACGCAGTAACTACACTTTTTGGGGGACAAAATTGAATTAAGACTGAAATTAGACATTGTAGTATCTGTTTTATCTTGTGACATAGTCAACTGTTTTAATTATGTTCCGTTTCAGAGAAAGTTTGAGTTAGACATTTGCAGTAACTACAAAATCCAAGGAAAAACCAAGGAAAACCGCAGTAACTGAAGTTACTGCACTTTGGCTTTGTTCCACCATGTTTTGACTGCAGTTACCTACTCTGCCATACAAAGAGCAGTAACTACGCAACAGTGAAACTGAGAAAAAATGGCTTTAAAGTTGATTTGCTGTCCAGACAAATATGTTGTAGGTAGATAAGTGATAATGCACTGATGTATTATCTTATTCTGAAGTAATTGTTTATGCATATCAATGACCACTGATTTCCCTAAGTCAAATATAAATATTTTTAGATCTAAACATTCTATGTGATGAAACAATCCTTACCTTATTGCAAAAAAAAATGCTTGAGGGTTGCGTTTTGGCTTTTGTAGGGCAGTATATAGAGACAGGTAAGGAAGTGCAGTCGGTTAAATTTCCCAGAATCCAGGGTAACCTTGTATCCCCCCCCCCCCCCCCCGATCCAGCAGCAGCAGTGGGAGCCCCGGCAGAGTTGATGTGGTGATGAGGGGGCCACATCTAGCAATGATGAATTACACGGCGCCCCACTGCTTAAGGACGTGGTGCCCTCGGACGATAATGTGGATGCTGCACAAAGCAGTGGCCTTAGCTCCCTATGTGGGTCGGGGGAGAATAATGAGGGGGTTTCTCAACAGCATATGTTTCCCCGTGTCTGGAGCTCCTCTGTCCCTCCTGCAGAGCGTTGCCTGCTGGCAGGTGCATGCTTGCTTGCTCGGTGATGCTGTTTTGCATAGTTTGCTTCTGCCCATTTCATCAGCATGTCTGATTCTAGTCCTTCCACACCAGTTAGTCAAATGATCCAGAGGTACCGCACATACACATAGAGTGATTGGTCAGTCAGAATGATGCTTTGTGAGTGGCAAGTATTGTTGTACAGAAGGTTCAGTGTTCACGGTTACGACAGGAATGAGCATACTCTGTTACATACAGTACCTCTTCATTGCATGATTGCATGGTATCTCACCTGACATGCTTGCCATGGATAAGGGACTGCAGGCAAAGGTTGACCATGTTCCAGGACGTTCTGTTGTCGTAACGCATGAGGTTAAGGGCCAGGGCCACGTGGGAGTGGCAGTTATCACAGCAGAGGTTGTGCTACAAGAGATAGAGGAAGAAGGCTAGTCAGGTCTAACTCCAGGTGTTTTTGTCAATATCGCTACAATTGGTCTTTACAATCACTGTACAAATAAATACCTTTACCCTTTACTGAAGATGTTCAATAGGCCTTTTTTGGAGATGTTCAATAGAACCTAGGAAGGAAATATAATTCCACTACTAGACCTTTCTGTCTGTCTGTCTTATTATGACACTGTCAATGTTCATACCGGCCTGCATTTGTACTCCTCCGATGCATCGTGCACTGCCTTGTCCCAGGCAGATGAGCCAGTGCCACACACCTTATCAACATCAAGCTTCCAGTACCTGTTAAGAGACAAGCAATGCCGCAGATACCTTACTACGTAACTGCAACGCCTGCATGTCAATTTTGAGCACAATATGCCAGGCCTAGCTCCAAGCATTGAACGAACAAAGCCAACTTACTTTGTTGGTCTTCCAAAGGCCATATTATCTTCCTGAAAGGAAAGATGGGAAATTTTGAGTAACAATCGAAACAGATGGTCCGATAATAACATTAGGCTTATGCACATAAAGCTGTAGGGCTACCGCCATAGTGCATGATCTGCATATACTCACAGACACCAAGTACGATCCAGCGAAGTCTCTTATCACGCCTGCAGAAGTACAGATCCCCATGTGACCAATGAAGGGAAGCAACCACCTGAACAAAACAGAGGTACGGCACTGTATTGGGGGGTCCTGGGAATAAAGATTGCGTGTATATTATAGGGCATCTAACGGTATGGGCATTTTAATTCCAGCCCACATAGTATTTGGAAATTCACTAGCTATAATGCAAGCTAGTGATTTAAATGTCCAAAATATGTGATAGCCTACATGACCATTGATGTTTATCAACATGATCTGTCACGTAAATAGTGTCTCCATTTCGGATGGTGAGAGCAAAAGAAAACAACCGGGAAAGTGGCTACTCACGACAGTATTGGAATAGGTGTCCAAACGATACAATAAGGATAACGGCTGTTTTTCCGGTCTATTTTTTCGAAACCCCCGTGATAATTAATCATTATATCTATTTCGTCCGCCATCAATAATTTTGACACTGCGGTAGCCTGTCGCTGCTAAACTGACAGCGCGAAAATGCGTAGGCGCTTAAGACGGCCGCGTTCCAGACCGTCTGCAAAGCAGTCACGCACCAAATCTCACAAAGCCAGCCTGTATATTAATTAAATGCCCAATGCAGACGTTTTTATATCAATATCAAGTCATTTCTTGGTAACAGTTAAGTACCTTAGATTTCCATTAAAATGGGGAAATGGCAAAAAACTACTTCTCAAAGGTCCAATGTGAAGAAGCCGAATGTGGTGGTCATGAGCTGGCACGGTTACACGTGGTCTGCGGTTGAGGCCGGTTCGACATCCTGACAAATTTTCTAAAACGACGTTGGAGGCAGTTTATTGTAGCGAAATGAAGATTACATTCCATGGCAACAGCTCTGGTGGATATTCCTGAAGTCTGCTTGTCAATTGCATGCTCCCTTGACATTTTAGACATCTGTAGCATTGTGTTGTGTGACAAAACTGCACATTTTAGAGTGGCCTTTTATTGTCACCAGGACATGGTGCAACTT
This sequence comes from Salvelinus fontinalis, assembly GCF_029448725.1. Lineage (NCBI taxonomy): Eukaryota > Metazoa > Chordata > Actinopteri > Salmoniformes > Salmonidae > Salvelinus > Salvelinus fontinalis. The sequence continues at coordinate 86,133 of NW_026600610.1, read as the reverse complement.
GTCATACTTGAATAAAAGGAAATATTCCTTAATAGACAATGACAAAAGTCCAGAGTACAATACAACTTGAGTAAAAGTATTTGGTTTCAAATATACTTAGGTATTAAAAGTCAATGGAATTTCTAAAATGTACTTAAGAATCAAAAGTAAAAGTATAAACCCTTTCAAATTCCTTATATTAAGCAAACCAGATGGAACAATGTTCATTTTTTATTGACGCATAGCCAGGGGCACACTCCAACACTCAAGACACAATTTACATAAGAAGCATTTGTGTTTAGTGAGGCCGCCAGATCGGAGGCAGTAGGGATGACCAGGGATGTTCACTTGATAAGTGAATTGGACCATTTTCCTGTCAAAATTAAAATAGTACTTTTGGGAGTCAGGGAAAATGTTTGGAGTAAAAAGTACATTATTTTCTTGGCTGTGTTCTTAGGCAAAATTGTGAGTAAGCCCACTCCCTTGGCTGAGAAGTAACCCCACACACGAATGGTCTCAGGATGCTTTACTGTTGGCATGACACAGGACTGATGGTAGCGCTCACCTTGTCTTCTCCGGACAAGCTTTTTTCCAGATGCCCCAAACAATCGGAAAGGGGATTCAGAGAAAATGACTTTACCCCAGTCCTCAACAGTCTAATTCCTGTACTTTTTGCAGAATATCAGTCAGTGCCTGATGTTTTTCCTGGAGAGAAGTGGCTTCTTTGCTGCCCTTCTTGACACCAGGCCATCCTACAAAAGTCTTCACCCCACTGTGCGTGCAGATGCACTCACACCTGCCTGCTGCCATTCCTGAGCAAGCTCTGTCCTGGTGGTGCCCCGAACCCGCAGCTGAATCACCTTTAGGAGACGGTCCTGGCGTTTGCTGGACTTTCTTGGGCGCCCTGAAGCCTTCTTCACAACAATTGAACCGCTCTCCTTGAAGTTCTTGATGATCTGATAAATGGTTGATTTAGGTGCAATCTTACTGGCAGCAATATCCTTGCCTGTGAAGCCCTTTTTGTGCAAAGCAATGATGACTGCACGTGTTTCCTTGCAGGTAACCATGGTTGACAGAGGACGAACAATGATTCCAAGCACCACCCTCCTTTTGAAGCTTCCAGTCTGTTATTCAACCTCAATCAGCATGACAGAGTGATCTCCAGCCTTGTCCTCGTCAACACTCACACCTGTATTAACGAGAGAATCACTGTCAGCTGGTCCTGTGTGGCAGGGCTGAAATGCAGTGGAAATATTTTTGGGCGATTCAGTTCATTTGCATGGCAAAGTGGGACTTTGCAATTAATTGCAATTCATCTGATCATTCTTCATAACATTCTGGAGTATATGCAAATTGCCATCATACAAACTGAGGCAGCAGACTGTGAAAATCAATATTTGTGTTATTCTCAAAACTTTTGGCCACGACTGTAGTAAAAACAGGCTAAATAGTAAAGTAAAGATACCCCAAACTACTTAATTACTAAAAAGTATTTTTACTTCAGTACTTTACACCACTGCTGAATGGATAGTTGTGGACCTGTGTGTAGCCTATATTTCTGCACCTGGAACAGTGTGCAGGTGGAAAACATTAGTAATACATTCCAAATCGTCATTACCCTGGTTAAATACAGGTCGGAGGTGAAACACAAACTCAAGACAAGTGGTTCAACAATATTAGACCTCTTTTATTTTTCTCTTGCAGTAAACTTTGTCATTGGATTTTTCCCAAAGAAAAATAAAAAAATGTCTTAAATTATTTTTTAACAAAGAAATTATACATGGAAGCCTAGTGTTAGAGGACTCCATCCTTAGGTTTTCTTTGAATCCACGTCATCAGTGAGCTGGAGGTTTGCTGGTCGGCCAGAGGACCTAGAGGCTCATTGTCCAAATTTGCCCTTTACAATGTTACCTTTAGACAAAATCTCATATCACCTCATAAGCAAAACTCCAACTGCAGCAGAGGACTCATTCTGGGTCCAAAGCTAAAGGAAGGGAAAAATCCCTATCCCATTCTTCCCCCAAAACTTTCTGGGGAAAGCTGAAAGTGCTCGTGTAGGGATCCTGAACCCCAAAAGACACCAAATGGATAGCGTCTATGAAATTGCCTCTATGCCATGCATGAGTGATATTAGGACTGGTGCTATTGCCCTAGGATAGTGATATACCCTTCTCTCTTCATCACTTTCCCTCTCTCTGTTCAGAGCGTCAGTCCAACATAGGTTAACTTTCCCATAATTCCCAGGTTTTCTAGAAATACTGGTTGAAAGATTCCCGATTTCGTGCTTATTCCATCAGAATCCCGGTTATCTACCGACCGGGATATCTCAAAAAACTGGGAAATTTGTGGAAATGAAAAGAATTTTGCAACCTTTAGTACAACAAAGTTCGACAGATTTTCTGACCAATCAACACCTGACTATCAATTAAATCAAAACCCTAAACGTAACCCCACACACAACCCTCCTTTAGAATTATCCGTCTCTACATCGTTATCAACAAATGACAGAGGAGCAAATGTCTAAGTGTTGGAGAAAATGTAAGGAGCTACCGCTTCAGTTTGACAGCTTTGTCTTAACCTACATAATAAAAGTAAAAGGGAAACATTTTGCATACCTGTCAATAAAATAGGTATATAGAGCCACAAGAAGAACTTCTCAACAACAGACAAAGCAAAATGCAACATGGATCCTTGGCCATTTTTTACTCTCAAAACTTAGAACAAATGCAGAGAAAAACATGATTTTTTGTTGTTGTTGCCAGACCGAGTTTAAAAGAAACAAGGTGCACAATCCTATCAACAAATTTAATTTGAGTTGGAGAAACACTTCAAGACTGGGTAACACTTAAAGTCAAGACTTCTTGTGCTCTCTTCCTGTTGACCAATATTCAAAAAACTTTAAAAAAGGATTGTAAATCAAAAACTTTAAGTAGAGACTTTCAGAGCTGGAGAGGGGCTGGGTGTGACCTCTTATACTCCAATTGAAAAGCCCACTAGAGATGAAACAAAGCAACTTCCTGTGGCCTCACATCATCCTCCAATGAGGACACTGACTATTGGGGCCTCACTTTGACCTCTAACCTCTGAGCCGTCTGCAGGCTACACTACCAGAGGCCGGGGGCTTCTGCTTGTAGTGTTTCCCTCCAACGGGCTCCTTCTTGAAGAGGGTTTAGAAGTGGTTGACTCCTAGCTCATAGTGAGAGATTGGGGAGTGATGGAGTGCTCTCCTCTTCTTTACTGTATAGGCCCGATAACCCCAGCTTTGGAGCAACGGAGGGAGAGGCCGAGGTGATGTCGTTGGCGTTCTTTAAAAAAAGGTGAAAGGTCGTTGTCGTCACCCCCGTGGAATCCCCTCGCCAAACTGGTTTCCTCCAATCCTGCCTCGGCATGTGAAAGAGGAGGGCAGTGCATAGTGCAGAGCTGTGACATGACATTCACTCAATGTTGCTTTCGTTTTAGAGGGGTGAATGAAACATTGACAAACGGAATATCGATGGTGCTTTTTCCCCCCTCCTCACAGACACACACACACACACAGACGTACACACACACAGACAGCCTCAGGGTTTGGGAGGGGGTAGGGGAGGAGTGCCTTGCGTCCTGCTGCCTCCATACTGTATGTGGTGTTGGGCCCGCTAGTCTAGCTGGGCCGGCACTGCACCTGGCTGTCTGAGCTGTCCTCGTCGTCCGAGCCCTCTGGCCCGCGGCCGCCGAGGCCCGTGATGCGGTAACCCATGTTGAGCAGCATGACCTCCAGGGGGTCGGCATTCATACGCCGCTGGTTGGCTGCAGCGGCGCCCTCCATGTCCTCCACCACGCGCCCGTTCCCACTCTCACTCTCCGTCTGGATGATAGAGGGGAAAAGGATGGAGAGAAAGAAAGGTAAGAAAAGGGTTCACTTCTGGTGTATTGTAAAGTCAGCCTTTTTTTTTTAATTTTTTTACATCAGACTACTACAAAAGGAGGCCATAGGAAAGGATAGATCATACTGCAGCCTCAATTGTGACAATCCAATAACCAGATGTACTACTGTGTTTATTTATTGCGTAATCCTTGATAGTTTTTAATGCATGTATTGGCAGTAAAAAAAAATTTTGCAACAAATACATTCAATCAAAGAATCAATCATGTTAGTGATTGAATGGATTGCTTTTTAAATGCATCTACTCTATGTATAGTGTCCTTGGTGCTGAGCTGTTTTTTTACATCCTGATTCTTGCTGTATGTAGCCTACCATTCCACACATAAGAAGTTTGCTCATTGGGAAAACTAAGTTATTTGAATTTAATAGAATTGAATAATTGTTGTTAATGACCTCCGGCCTGGGGTTCCAGAGCCGCACCACAGGGTCGATGCCGCTGGTAGCCAGGAAGCAGTAACTGGGGTGAGGCTGCAGGCAGTTGACTATAGACTCGTCCCCCTGGAGGATCCGCACCAGGTTAGCAGTCTCCTTCTCCCAGATGAAAAACGAGCCGTCGTCGGAGCCGCTCACAATGTACTGGCCTTTACTGTGGGTGGGGGGGATTATATATACACACACTAAACAAAAATACAAACGCAACAATCTCAAAGATTTTACTGAGTTACAGAACATATAAGGAAAATCTGCCAATTTAAATAAATTCATTTGGCCCTAATCTATAGATTTCACATGACTGGGAATAGATATGCATCTGTTGGTCACAGATACCTTAAAAAAAAAAAGTAGGGGCGGGATCAGAAAACCAGTCAGTATCTGGTGTAACCACCATTTGCCTCATGCAACGCGACACATCTCCTTCGTATGGAGTTGATCAGGCTGTTGATTGTGACCTGTGGAATATTGTCCCACTCCTCTTCAATGATTGTGCGAAGTTGCTGGATATAGGCGGGAACTGGAACAATCTGTCCTACACGTCGATCCAGAGCATCCCAAACGTGCTCAACGGGTGACATGTCTGGTGAGTATGCAGGCCATGAAGAACTGGGACATTTTCAGCTTCCAGGAATTGTGTACAGATCCTTGCAACATGTGGCCGTGCGTTATCATGCTGAAACATGAGGTGATGGCAACGGATGAATGGCACAATGGGCTTCAAGATCTGTGCATTCAAACTGCCATAGATAAAAATGCAATTGTATTCGTCATCTATAGCTTAAACCTGCCCATACCATAACCCCACCTCCACTATGGGGCACTCTGTTCACAACGTTGACGTCAGCAAACCGCTTGCCCACATGACGCCATACACATGGTCTGTGCCTGGGAGACAAGTTGGACGTACTGCCAAATTTTCAAAAACGAGAGAGCCGTCTTATGGTAGAGAAATGAACATTAAGAGAAATTAACATTTTATTATCTGGCAACAGCTCTGGTGGACATTCCTGCAGTCAGCATGCCAATTGCATGCTCCATGCACATTTTAGAGTGGCCTTTTAATGTCCCCAGCACAAGGTGCACTTGTGTAATGATCATGCGGTTTAATCAGCTTCTTGATATGCCACACCTGTCAGATGGATGGACTTTCTTGGCAAAGGAGAAATGCTCACTCAGGGATGTAAATACATTTGTGCAATTTTTTGGTTGTGGAGAAATACGCTTTTTGTGCGTATGGAACATTTCTGGGATCTTTTATTTCAGCTCATGAAACATAGGACCAACACTTTACATGTTGCGTTTATATTTTTGAAAGGGAGAGAGAGTCAACTATTAAACCTTGTCATTGTTTGATACTGCACACAGGTGGCAGACATTTCCGTAACATTTCATTTGAAGGGTATTTAAATTACATAAGGACTTCATAACGCATTCATAATCAAAACGTTCATAAGCTGTACATGGGCATTCTTTCATTCTTATGTCAACTACCACAATTTGACACCTTATGAACTGCTCATGAATGCGTTATGAAGTTCTCCAGGAGGCACCAAAGTTTCTATACAACAGCATCATGTGTTTTCTTTAAAAGGTCTAAAAAATGATGTTGTACACTTATATACAGTGCATATGAAAAGTATTTAGACACCTTCCCCTTTTCCATATTTTGTTACATTACAGCCTTATTCTAAAATGAATAAAAAAAATAAAAAATCCTCAGTCTACACACACTACCCCATAAAGACAAAGCGAAATAGCTTTTACATAAGTATTCAGACCCTTTGCTATGAGACTCGAAATTTAGCTCAGGTGCATCCTGTTTCAATTGATCATCCTTGATATGCTTCTACAACGTGATTGGAGTACACCTGTGATAAATTCTATTGATTGGACATGATTTAGAAAGGGACACTCATTTTGGGGAATATTCAAAGATGGAAAGTTTCTGTGGGAATATATGGGAATTAACGGAAATATGCAAATTAATATTAATACCATTTAAAAATGTAGATGTTTTTTTGCATTGGATATGTTTACCATATCATATGGAGACAGACACAAATCTTTTACCTTATCATAAGTAGAGAATTGCAAATGATTAAATCCTTCCAATAGAAAAATAATAATAAATTGTTACGAATTTAACTTAAAATAAGTTGACTCTTCACATGGGATGATTTCATGGAACAACAAAAGAAAGGGAATATTGAATGATCCATCACATCTCCCAAAAACCTTTCAACATAGATCTGTAAAATTATAGTCTAGAACCTAAAGCTTTGGTTGTCTTCCTCTCAGGCTTCCATGTCTTCTCCCCGGACCTCCTCAATGTCCACCTCTTGAACATCAGACTCTGAGGCCTCATCTTCACTGTCACTTTCCAACCTTGTTGAGGATGGCTCTTTGTCAGGCTCAAAAAGCCTCACATTTTCCCAGATGGCCACCAATTTATCAACACTTGTATTGGTCAGCCTGTTGCGTGCTTTGGTGTGTGTGTTACCAAACAAGGACCAGTTGCGCTCTGAGGCGGCTGATGTTGGTGGGATTTGGAGGATGATGGAGGCAACAGGGGAAAGAGCCTCAGATCCACAAAGTCCCTTCCACCAGGTGGCTGATGAGATATTGGCACGACTGCCATATTGCATCTCCATCCCAAAGCCCTTGCTTGGAAGTGTACTTGCCCTCATCCAGGCCAAGGTGACGAGACACGGTAGTGATGACAGCATAGGCCTTGTTGATCTCTGCACCAAACAGGATGCCAGCATACTTGGTGTCCAACATGTACGCTACGGCGTGTATGGGCTTCAGGCAGAAGTCTTTAAGCTTTCTGATGCATTTCAGAACTGCAGTTTCCTCTGCTTGGAGCAACAGTGAAGTGGGCAGGGCAGTACGGATTTCTTCTCTTAAATCTGCAAGCATAGTCTGAACATCAGACAGGGTGGCATTGTCTCCCTCAATCTGTGCAGTGGCTACTGCTATAGGTTTCAGGAGTTTCAGGATCCTCTTGATGGGGCTGTCCATATGTGCATACTGTGATAGGGACATTTCTTGGAGAGACTTCTTTCCCTCAAGGAGACTGTCAAACATGATGATAACACCACCCCAACGGGTGTTGCTGGGCAGCTTCAATGTGGTGCTCTTATTCTTCACTTTTCTTGGTGAGGTAGATTGCTGCTATAACTTGATGACCCTTCACATACCTAACCATTTCCTTGGCTCTCTTGTTGAGTGTATTCATTGTTTCCAGTGCCATGACGTCCTTGAGGAGAAGATTCAATGCACGAGCAGCACAGCCAATGGGTGTGATGTGAGGGTAGGACTCCTCCAATTTAGACCAAGCAGCCTTCATGTTCGGAGCATTGTCTGTCACCAGTGCAAATACCTTCTGTGGTCCAAGGTCATTGATGACTGCCTTCAGCTCATCTGCAATGTAGAGACCAGTGTGTCTGTTTTCCCTTGTGTCTGTGCTCTTGTAGAATACTGGTTGAGGGGTTGAGATGATGTAGTTAATTATTCCTTGCCCACGAACATTCAACCACCAATCAGAGATGATTGCAATAAAGTCTGCTTTCTCTATGATTTGCTTGACCTTCACTTGAACTCTGTTGAACTCTGCATCCAGCAAATGAGTAGATAAAGCCTGTCTAGTTGGAGGGGTGTATGCTGGGCAAAGAACATTCAGAAATCTCTTCCAATACCTGTGAGCATCAGAGGTGAACCAGTTGCATACACCGCTCAGGCAAGATATTCATAAGCATTTCTCTGACTACGTTCCTCCATTGAGTCAAAAAAACTTCTGATTCCTGTTGCTATCGGACTTTTGTCAGAGGTTGCTTGTTGTGAGCGCTGAGGGAACTATATGCACTTGGCCAGATGATTCTACATCTTTGTTGCATTTTTCACATATGATTTGGCACAGTATTTGCAAATGTACACCGCTTTTCCTTCTACATTAGCTGCAGTGGAATTTCTCCACACATCACATAGTGCCCGTGGCATTTTCCTGTAAAGATTTGAAAAAAAATGAGTAAAAAAAACTAACAAACACAATTCCATGTGCAGATAAATAGTTAAGCAGTTAGATTAAAAAACTCCTTTGTAAGATAAATATTTTAAAATGAAACATATATGGAAACAAGTGAATTAACACTCCTCAGTTAGCAGGATCAATCAAGCTAAAACCCATATGGTAGCAAAAACTAACTAGCAGAAATTGTTAACAAGTTAGAAATTATTTAAAAAACACTTTGTTGTAGGCTACTATTTACTAGTTAACAAAAATTCATATAGGTCATAAAATATATTCACCCCACCCAGTATTGTAATCAAAACTTACCAGAAAGCATGTAGTCCTTGGCTCAGACAGTGTAGTAGTGTGGGCTCAATAGCATCTCATTAGTGTGCAAGATCTTGAGAATCAGCTGTACACGTGATGGAAGAATGCACTGTGCATGCAGAGGGTTGCAATTCCATTGAATTGTGGGTAGTTTAACCAAAATATGCCACAATACCTAGAATTGCCTTATGGGTATCCCAAAAAAAAGGTTCAAGTTATAAGCTAACTTTTTTGATTAATTTAAGCAAAATTCCCCAAATTCACGGGCTTAACTTCCCATGGAAAAATTCCGGAAATTTACCGGAAAGTTTCTGACCCTTCACAACTGTACACACACCTGTCTATACGGTCCCACAGTTGACAGTGCATGTCAGAGCAAAAACCAAGCCATGAGGTTGAAGGAATTGTCCGTAGAGCTCCGATACAGGATTGTGTCGAGGTACAGATCTGGGGAAGGTTACCAAAAAATGTCTGCAGCATTGAATGTCTCCAAGAACACAGTGACCTCCATCATTCTTAATTGGAAGAAGTTTGGAACCACCAAGACTCTTCCTAGAGCTGGCCGCCTGGCCAAATTGAGCAATCGGGGGAGAAGGGCCTTGGTCAGGGAGGTGACCAAGAACCCGATGGTCACTCTGACAGAGCTCCAGAGTTCCCCTGTGGAGATGGGAGAACCTTCCAGAAGGACAACCATCTCCGCAGGACTCCACCAATCAGGCCTTTATGGTAGAGTGGCCAGACGGAAGCCACTCCTCAGTAAAAGGCACATGACAGCCTGCTTGCCAAAAAGGTATCTAAACAAGATTCTCTGGTCTGATGAAACCAAGATTGAACACTTTGGCCTGAATGTCAAGTCTAGAGGAAATCTGGCACCATCCCTACAGTGAAGCATGGTGGTGGAAGCATCAGGGACTGGGAGACTAATCAGGATTGAGGGAAAGATGAACGGAGCAAAGTACAGAGAGATCCTTGATGAAAACCTGCTCCTGAGCACTCAGGACCTCAGACTGGGGCGAAGGTTCAGCCAGAGCTTGGACTTCAACCTGATCTAACATCTCTGGAGACCTGAAAATAGCTATGCAGCTACGCTCACCATCCAAGTTCACAGATCTTGAGGATCTGCAGAGAATGGGAGAAACTCCCCAAATATAGGGTTGCCAAGATTGTAGCATCATACCCAAGAAGACTTGAGGCTGTAATCACTGCCAAAGTTGCTTCAACAAAGTACTGAGTGAAGGGTCTGAATACTTATGTAAATGCGATGTTATTTTTATTTATTTTTTACATTTGCAGAAATGTCTAAACCTGTTTTTGATTGGTCATTACGGGGTATTGTGTGTAGATTGATGACGCATTTATTTATTTAAAAAAATAAATAATATTTGAGTAAAGCTGTAACGTAACAAAATGTGATAAAGTAAAGGGGTCTGAATACTTTCCGAATGCACTGTATCCTCCCAAAAATGTAACGGGGAAACATAACCAACGTTTTAGAACGCAGTGTCTTCTTCAGTGTTGACTATACATTAGCCAGCACCTCTACAAAATAAGTGCGCGCCGTCAGCTCATGTTTTTTTTTTTAGGTCAACAACTAATATTAACATAGTGTTTTTAGAATGTATCAGTGTCTAAAATGCTCCACTGACCTGCCAAAGAAGTTGGCCTCCTTGATGTCTGTGGTGGTGTTACAATGACCACAGTAGCGGTGTTTGTAGTCGTAGCTGCGCTCTCTCAAGACGACCTCGTCTTCCGGGATGGACTCCTTCCTGCTGAACGTGTGGAAGCGGATTGAGCTGTTGCCCTTTTTGTCCTCAGCTACAAAACAGACACGACATGGAAATAAACCCAAAAATATCCGTACTGTATTCATTTGCACAATTGCCCTTGTGGAATACATAAGGTATTTTGAATTGAATCAACATCATATAAAAACACATATTGTAAGTCAATGTGGAAAGGTGATGGAAAAGTCAGAGGTCAGCCAAAATCACACTTTATTTGTGGGGGGAAACAGACGATTACCCAACATCACCATTAACCCCTTCTCACCTGAGTCCATCTTGGAGAAGAGGGTGGCCTTGATATCCTTATCTAGGGCGTCGCAGGCGCTGCTGTGGGCTTGCTCGGGGAATTTGCCCTTGAAGTCATCCAAGCACTCCAGAGCCTCGGCCACGTACTTCAGCTCAAAGAGGCAGCGTGCCAGCCGGAAGTGGGCCTTCAGGTGCCCAGGGTTGAGGGACAGGGCTTTCAGACAATCTCTCAGTGCATCATAGTGGTCACCGTCCCTGGGGGAGAGAGAGAACACATCACACACACAACAGTAAATACCACACAGTCACACATGTACCAGCATAGTGGTAAACCGCTTTAAACGTGATGAAACAAGGACGTTTTACCCGAACTCAAAGTGTTTTTGTTTTTCGTTGCAAAACATTTTGCTACAGTATGCCCTACTGAACATGACCATGTTCTGTAACCGGAGAAACACAGAAGGAGAGTAAACAAGGCTAATGGGTTAGCTCGGGCTCTAGGTCGAAAAAGCTGCCTTACCACTTGCGCTTCATGTAGGCGGCAGCGCGGTTCCCATACAGCATGGCGTTGTGGCTAGCCTCGTGGATGCCCAGGCTGTAGAACTGGATGGCCTGCGTCCACTGCTGCCGCGCAAACGCGTCATTGGCCTGCTGCTTTATCCGCTCCAAGTGAGGCGGCAGCTCGCCAGAACTAGGGAAGAAAGATGAGGACGAGATGAGAAAGTGATGAGAGAAACTAGGGATGTCACCCCCCCCCCCCCCGCCCGCCCCCCCGCCCCCGCCCCATGTCGTAGTGTTTATATAAATACACTGGGGCTAGGCTGTTGCTAAATGTAACATGTGGGTGAAAATGAACGTTTAAAATCAAACACGAGAAAAAGATTACCCAGAGAAAACTTTGCTTTCTGTGAATCGAAGTCGGCCGGCTGGCAAGTGAATTCCATTTGACACACCGTTGGTTGTCTTTCCATTCTGAACATCTGTTGGGATATCAAGATTTTAGAAATCCCCATACAGTTCTGAGCATTACAAAGTTATACTGCAGCACAGTAAAGAACATTTGACGCAAAGTGGATGTTACTGCACCGACAGGAACATTTTTCAAAAATGCATTTTATTACATGGTTACATCATTGTCAAGTGATTGATAATGACCTTGGTGGTTGATGTCACCCTGCGAGAGAGTAATTTGTCACATAGACAATGTACCTGATATAGATTGCTGCTGCAAGGCATTTTGAAGAATTCACTTTTTAATGCCCAGATCTGTATATAAACTATGGGCAAAGTTTCAGCGAGCAACTGCACCCCTCCATTGGTCATAAATAATACATTCTGTATATGTCATTTTAATGACCAAATACTGTAGTAAGCTTTGGGCTATTTCCATAGTTATACCTGTTATTTGGCACTTTTTGGGAAGCAGATAGGTGTACGGCTTCTGTTTGAACGTCAAGTCAAATAGATACACCTGCAGACAAGAGAAAACACAAGTTACCCTTTTGAACCAACCACAGGTAATCATCAACTTTAATGATTTGGTTTGAGAGTTAAAGTACTATGCTTGTTGGAATTCAAACCTGACAATCTGAGAAAGAGATGGATTTTTGCCTAGTGAGCTTGACCTGGAGGTTTTAACTTCTAGGACGTTTCCTCTTCTAAGAAGCAGCCTTACCTGTTCTCCTCCCATGTTAACTAGCAGCTCGGTGCCGTCGGGACTGAAGGTGACGTAGGTGGCCACAAGGACCCTCAGGCGGTTATTGTAGTCAGGGAGCTTCACTGGCAGGTGCCCTGAGGTAACGGATCAAGGAGAAGAAGTTGGGTGAGAGGCATACAGAATCACCTTACCTGTCCCACTAGTTTAGTTCCATATACTGCAAATGACTGCGTTATAACCCACACATTGTCCATGTGTGTTTTTACTGTTTATAATACATTGTAGATACTGTATGGGCTTCATAGAAAGTGTTCACAGCAGTTTTTTTTAATACATTTGGTGCAATAAGCCAAACCATACGATCACACACACACACCTGCGACATAATACTGCCCCGCTCCGTCTGGGATGGGCTTCTGTCTGTCGCAGAACGTGTGCACTCCTGCCGATGTGCTCTGACTCGCAGACTTCCTGTGAATGGAAGTGGAGGAGAGAAACATAAATGATTAACAAATCATGCTCCATCTGTGTATATAAGAAGTCTCAAAGCTGAGAAAATAACATCGGTATGACTGATGATAGCCCAGAGTAGTAGGGAGACACATTAGACGTACTATCCAATAGTCGTGCATATTCCTTACGTGATATGAAATGATAACTATTCAATTAAACTCTAATTTGACAGTCAGGCAGTGAGAGCTAAATCCTAACTTCAGACTTGAGATGACTTGGACTTTCAGGTCAATGGAAACATGAGTCACATGCATCGATCTCAAGTTAGGATTCGAGCCTGACTACTACACACCTGTGGTTGTGGATCATGCGCATGTCATAGAGGCGTACAAAGGGCCCGTTGGCCCCCACTGCTAGGTAGTTATTATTTTGCGGGTTCACAGCCAAACACTTGGCCTCCACCAGCTGACCACAGTATTCTGTCAGGTCGATGAGCACTTCTGAACGCTTACTGCTCTCCCTCAGGTCATATTGCCTAAAATAGTAGTAGAAGAAAGCACATCATGAGGGCATCAATCATCTCCAGAGAGTCAGAACCAAGCTCTTTAAAATATTGTTTGTTTTGAATTCTACTCAAAAACTAGACTTTTGCAAGGTTTAATTGCAAGGTTTAATTAAAACTGCAATTTGTGTCCAAAGCCAGCTTGCTCAAAAAGAAACTACTAACTTACTATACTCTGTACGTGGGAGCCATATTTTGAGGTTGTAGACTACTGGTTTGGTTAATCAAAAACAAAAACACAAGCCACGATTGCAACATTGGCCCTTTGAGTCATAAGCAGCAGGGAGGCAGTCAGGCAGCAGGCAGTCAGGCAGTGACGTACTGTAGAGTAAAATACTAAAGCCCCCCCCCCCCCCCCCCCCCATCATTAACTTCCTGTGTCTGAGCTGACCCCCTTATGGGAACCATAGCCTGAAGCCAACCACCCATCTGCAGTAGTCCCCCAATGCCCACTGCACACCTGAGCTTTGAAGGGTAGTTAAAGGGTATTCTCTAGAGATACATTAACCTCCAAGACAGTGTGTGATGGAAGTGCTGCTGGAGGCATGTGGCCACAGAGACCCAGAGAAGAAGTCCCTGGGAGAGCCAAGGAACTGGTAGGGAACAGCTTGAGGTAAGAAAGGGGCCCATGGCATAACACTTCCATTCCAACCTTACTGTTTCATGTCATCTTTTCACCTTCGATATTCTACTACATGCTAGTAGAAATAACATGATGCATCTGACAATGTATCTGACACAGTGTCACCTTAACCAATTAACATCTTTGGATGCGACAAGGATGCTCCAACGGTTAGCTAGCTACTGGGGCTCTGACCTGATGATGCCGTCCTCCGCAGCACTCCAGAAGGTGTTAGGCCACATGGGGGCCGTAGCAATGCGCTTGACGCGGTTGGTGTGGTCAGAGAACATGTGGATGGTCTCCTTGACCGACACGTCGTGCACGTGAACCTTGGTGTCCGCTGCACCCGTCACGAGGATACGGTCACCTGAGTGAGGGAGAAACTGCAAGTGGGGGACGGGAAAAAGGGAGAGGATAAAATAAGAAAGAAGCTTCATTTCTACACACAGACTTTCCCATCAAGCAGTTTCTGTTTTTACCTTCACAGAGAAGATGTTTGCTGCATGCCCTGTGTGCATAGTGGTGAGCTTCTTGTGTTTGAAGGGGTCCCAGATGATGCAATGTTGGTCATCTGAGCCCGATGCCAGCAGACTACATAGAACAAGAGTAAACATTACAGATAGGCCAACATAAATGTAGAAGTGTTAAATATGGTCATTTAAATAGAAGCCTGGTTTCAGCTCAGGACTTACTCTCCCTGTTCGTTCCATTCCAGGCAATTCACACACCCAGTGTGGCCCTGTTGACACAACAGATACAGGCTGTCAGACTGGCAAAGGCATTAATGTTGTATGTGTGCAGTAACACACACACACACACACACACATACATCACCTGCAACTCTGCCTCCAGTCCAAGTCTACTGATGAAGGGGTCTGTGACATGATACTGCCTTTGGAAGCCCAATGCTCTCTTGTCCTGCAGACATCAAGGCAAAACATCACCTGTCTCTCCCCAAAATTTCCTGTCTCACTCTGTCCAACATAATTAAAGCATTTCGGTGAATAGTAGTGTTCATTATTGAATAGATTGTAATGCCGATTGCATTTCAGAGTTGTTGATTTTGCTCATGTATCCTGAAATGAAAATATTCAATTCTGTGTGAATTAGTTAGGGCAGTTTGTTCATTTCATAAAAACAGGCTTAAACCATTGGACTCACCCTGATCTGCCTGTGCAGGATGTCTCTGGTGATGTTCACAGCAGACATGGCCTCACAGCAAGTCATAGAGCAAGGACTAGAGGTGCAGGGTCCGAGGGTCAAAGGTCAGATGGCATCTGCACAGTCGCTGGGAATGGGCTGCAATTTGAGAAATAGAATAGAACGGACATCACACAATGAACAAATAAGATTAATGTCCAAACATCGATGTTTTTTTCTCTACTAGGTACATCAGTCAATGGACACTGGAGTAATTTACACCTAAATTGATGAGGGGTTCCCAAGTGTTTGAGGTTTAAATACTGAAACATAACTGTTAGCTAACTAGAACAACAACTGGTTATATCTAAACTAGCCAAGCGGTGGTCTTCAGACAGCTATGTACACAAAATTCCTTCCTAACACTAGCCATTGCGACTGGTGATGTTTACATTAGCCAATTAACGTTAACAGTAGCTAGCTGGATTAGCTGCTGGGAAGCTAGCTACCAATAGCCAATAACAACAAGCCGTATACGCAGTGACAGCAGTCTAGGTTGGTCTCCCAAAAATACAGACATACAGATACAGCTCCGTCATCTTAACTAGATATTTCTAGCATTCCCTAAAAAAAAGCGTTGTACCTGTGTCGTCTGGGCTTCAACTCGAAATCGTTACAAATCTTTGCCCAAGTTTCCAGATAACAATAGAGCCAGCTATCCAGCCAGTTACTGTCTGAGCTACAGTAGCTAGCTACCTGAGCTAACGTGAGATTATTTAGTCAAGAAACAGGGAATTGTCTATGCTCTAGTTCTCTATCTAGCACTTCAGCTACTCCTTACCAATGAAAGTCAAACTGTAACAAGAGCGCTACATATGACATATTTTGGTAAGAATGTACAAGTGTTGACTGTCAATGCTTACTTACATGGGTTTATCAACTGACTGAACCCTCCCACTACCCTTACGTGAAATAGCTGACGTGAACTAGCCTTTGGATATGAATTTTAGGAAGAAAATTATGAGTACACCACTCTGTGAATTGCCCCGCAGTTTTTCTTCGTCGCACGACTGTACTGTTGAGTGACAGGTCAATGCCACAAATGAAAAAGTTGCAAAAATCCTTTGCATGTTTTTTTCTTTTTCTCAAGTGGTGTAAAGTATTTAAGTAAAAATACTTTAAAGTACTACTTAAGTATTTTTTTTTTTGGGGGGGGGGGATATCTGTACTTTACTATTTATATTTTTGACATCTTTTACTTTTACTTCACTACATTCATAATGAAAATTATGTACTTTTTACTCCATACATTTTCCCTGTCAAGCAAAAGTACTTGTTACATTTTGTATGCTTAGCAGGACAGAAGAACATCCCTGGTTATCCCTACTGCCTCTGATCTGGTGGACCGGCTAAACACAAATGCTTCATTTGTAAATGATGTTAAGTGTTTGAGTGCACCTGTCTATCCGTAAATTTTAAAAATCATGAACATTGTACATCTGGTTTGATTAATATAAGGAATTTGACATTATTTATACTTTTACTTTTGATACTTAAGTATATTTTAGCAATTACATTTACTTTTGATACTTTAGTATATTTAAAACCAAATACTTTGACTTTTACTAAAGTAGTATTTTACTGTGTGACTTTTACATTAAGGTATCTTTACTTTTACTCAAGTATGAAAATTGGATACTTTATCCATGTCTGTATTTTTCTACTTATTAACCTAATGCAATATGAGATCAGCAATGACATTCATCACTGTTTTCCTGGTGAGATGTATGAAGGAGTGTGGCCTGTGGGACAAAATAATGAATTAATAATAAATTAATCCTGAAATAATTCATAAAAGAATAGATATATCCTGATACGTATGTAAATGTAAATCAGGATATATAAATGTATCAAGACAGTCGTGAAGAGGTCACAACAAAGCCTATCCCCCCTCAGGAAACTAAAAAGATTTGGCATGGGTCCTCAGATCCTCAAAAGGTTCTACAGCTGCAACATTGAGAGCATCCTGACTGGTTGCATCACTGCCTGGTACGGCAACTGCTCGGCCTCTGACCGCAAGGCACTACAGAGGGTAGTGCGTACGGCCCAGTACATCACTGGGGCTAAGCTGCCTGCCATCCAGGACCTCTACAACAGGCGGTGTCAGAGGAAAGCCCTAAAAATTGTCCAAGACTCTACCCACCCCAGTCATAGAATGTTCTATCTACTACCACATGGCAAGCGGTACCAGAGCGCCAAGTCTAGGACCAAAAGACTTCTCAACAGTTTTTACCCCCAAGCCATAAGACTCCTGAACAAGTAATCAAATGGCTACCCAGACTATTTGCATTTCCCCCCTACCAACCCCTCATTTACGCTGCTGCTACTCTCTGTTCATCATATATGCATAGTCACTTTAACTATACATTCATGTACATACTACCTTAATTAGCCCGACTAACCGGTGCCCCCGCACAATGACTACCCGGTCTATCTGCATTGTGTCCCGCCAACACCTCTTTTACACTACTGCTACTCTCTGTTAATCATATATGCATAGTCACTTTAACCATACCTACATGTACATACTACCTCAATTAGCCCGACTAACCGGTGCCTGTATATAGCCTCGCTACTGTATATAGCCTCACTACAGTTATTTTTCACTGTCTTTTTACTGTTGCTTTTATTTCTTTACTTATCTACTGTTCACTTAATACCTATTTTTTACTTAAAAATCACACTGTTGAGTAGGGCCTGTAAGTAAGCATTTCACTGTAAGGTCTACTACACCTGTTGTATTCGGCACACGTGTCAAATAAACTTTGATTTGATTTGAAATGGTATTTCATTACCCTCAATCATGATATCACTGCATGTCAGTGAGACTGGTCCAGTGGCATGGACAATCGTCTCATAAAGTGGAAAGCCCCTGCAGACATTCACCAGTGCTCACCGTTGTATCAACATTATGATATCAGAGCAGTGCAGATGAGGAGAGGAAGCTGTTTTAGAGTATTGACTTTTTGAAATAGAGAAGCAAAGAACTCAGCTTCGCGGAAGTCACAGGTGAACCTTGCTGCTGTGCAATTAACATAACAACCAAAGAGGTAGTGCTGAATTTCCCCAAACTTCTTTGCAGCTTCTATTTATTACAGCTGATGGTCTGTCTTGGTGAGGCAAAGTGTTCAGTTCACAAGCTGGAGACAGGCATCCAAGGGTAAGCACCCTTTCTATGGATGTTCAACTTCTTAGAGAAATTCTGAATGTGTGATTTAACCCTTGGCAAAGCTTGGCACAGAGGCTTCTTCTACACACTCTGAAGAAGGCATAGCAGCCAAAACGTGTACGTATGTGGTTTTAATGATCCTTGTGGACATGACAAGATCATAAAGGCATTAACTTACATCAAAAATGAGGAGTGACATGGTATTTCTTCACATATGAACATTTTATCATGAGTCATCCAGACTACCTTCAAAATGTTTTGTACACCTGTTTTCACCCAGGCAGCACTCTCCGCCTCCAATTCTATGGTCGATTTGTTGTGCCATAAACTGAAACTTGGAACTAAGTGTGCTTTTTTCTTCTTCTGTGTATGTCAGGAAGTCAATGCCATGGTTCTGGAGATTGTGTGGAGACTACTGTCACCAGTGCAGTGGAGTCTGTGTCTTCTATCCCTTCTGCTTCCCATAGTATCAATGATATGTGTGATTCGTTCAAAAAGGTAATACTTCTTCCTGTATTATGGCCCTTTATGAGCATTTCTTTTAGGTATTGCTGACATCCTGTCTGCATTCTTCCATTAGTAGAAAGACGTCCAGGTTGTCATTGGCTGAAATGGGACCGATCTCTGGTGAAAGGGTCAGTGTACAAAATACCTGGGAATGTACCATTCACCTTACCAATTCATTTACATTACCATTGACTGTTGTTTGTGGATGTCCTGCTCCAGAAAATAGTACAACTTAATGTAAAGCTGGAATTCAAATGTATGGAATAATCAAACTGAACTGAAACCAATGGCTCCCTCTGCTGATAGTATATGATTGCTCATTGCAGCCCCCAGATTCAATTGAGGTCAGGACCTCAGAACTAAGGAAGAACATCATTGGACCAGCATCCTCAAAAAGAAAGTCAACCCTGTCCCAAAGAGAACACAGAGGTCAGAGTCAGTTGTTCATCACACTTGGAGTTGGACATATTTCCCCACATCACACTCAGCTCACTGTTTATGTTTCACTCTATGCAGGGTCTTTCCCAGGACAGGACACCCCAAGGCCGGTGAAGAAGGATTTGAGGCAGTTGCCTCCCTTACCTGAGATGGAGAAGACCAGTGTCCGACGACACAGCAGCTACACTGGGTCCGTAGTGTATGACGTTGTCGCCACAGAGGTTTGTAATCCATGGCCCACTACAGACAACAAGGCTTCTCGACAACAGACAGCAGACGGCAGCAACCACCTGGAGGAGGTAGATGAAAAGGGGGAAGTTCCGTTCCCTGTCTATGCCGAAGTCAACAAAACCAAAGTTTGCTCGAACTCATCAAGACGTTCACCACTGTATGCCAAAGTGAACAAGACTAGCTCCCGGACTGTGAAATCTTAACTACTGTTCTGCAGTGACTGATAATAAGTCAACACTGTGACTGACATGTCCTCCAAATGCTAAATAGTCTACTGTATTTTATGCCAAAAGTTTATTTGAGATAATTGCTTTAAATGCCAATCTAATTCTTGTAAACGGATGGCAAGTGTAATCCAAAAGATAACAAGAGTAAAAAGTATCACTCACTCAGAGTCAAATGCATAAATTCGTTTTGTTCTTTCTGAAATGTTTATATGCGTATGTTTCTCAGAACCACAATGCTACAAAGACACAGAAATTACTTATGTTGTAATTTACTTGAGTCTTAAGACAATAAATTTAGTTTGTTTGCTCTATGTTCAATAATTCTACTGCACAATCTACCAATTCTATCATAATCAGATCAAAGGACTACGCCTGACAAATGGAACGTTCCCATGTTTCCTTTCTATTTTAAAATGGGCAGGACTCTGAAGTTGCTAGTAGCTTGTAGTGTTGTTTGAGTCAAATCAGAGACGGTTAGCTAGCTAAACTCTAGAACAGCAGCTGGCAGAGGAGAACGAATTCTTGACCCGAAATTACACATGTACTAATCTCGGCACACTCAAGGAGTTCATTTTCAAGTATTGCAGAAAAGGTAGGTTTAGGTGACGAAGTTCTGTTACGCTGTCACTATGTGTTGCTAACGTTACTGATGGTTAATGTTATGTCATTAACGCAATTTAGCTAACTAACGTTGTTCGATTTTGTATTGAGCTGGCTAGCTAATATTTGCTAGGCTATACAGCCTACTGGCTTATCTAGCTAGCTTGTTTAATAAAAAGCTAAAACACAATATACATTTAAGTTAGCTAGCCATCGACTTTATATTACAGTTGCGTTAGGTAGGTAACAGTAGGTAGTTAACTATCTAGTTAGTTCAAGTTAGTGTCCATGCTATTCTTTCCCCCCATTGAAGTTAACATTTTACAATGGTTAAGGTAGGGTTTAGTGTATGCACGTCCCAAGGATCCCGGATGGCACTGACCGTGTTCGGTATGTAACGTTATTTAGCTAACCAATAGACCAATATCTAACTGGCATAAGCTATATCTAGGTAGATAGAAAGCGAGATCTGTGTGGCGAACTTAATTAGAGCGAGAATCAGCTGTTTTCAGGTCATTTGGACTAACGTCAACTGGAATATGGGATCTTCAGCTGATGTTGACACTGAGTGTTTCTGATACAACTGTGTAGCATCCCCCTCGCCCCTTTGGCTCTTAAAATCAGGTTAGACTCCCTCACACCCCTCCATTAAACCACTCAAGCCCCCGTTATGTAATTTCTACGTGAGTGTTCTTGCCAGCAAAGTTGATCTGCGTCTGCCCAGAAATACTCACTGAAATTCCTGATGTTGCTGTGGCTCTACTTTGTAGTCTCTCGAGCAATTGCTGTGATATTATATAACAAGGGGGAGGGAAGGGCTTGTGTTTTGTTCCTTCCTATACTTTTCTCTCACAGTTCTGCACATCACATTGCTCTAGGGCTAGAACATTTGTCCACTCAAGGAACAGGTTCAGCAGGACACAACATTTTGAAGTGTCCAGAAATAAATATGTTATGTAGAACAAACATTCATCTCCAACATGTAGAACAAGGAGTCATGTTGGCTCTATTTATGGCATTTCTATCTGCAAATGAATGTGGCCCAAAACTTCACACAGATGTTCACATTATCACTGTCTTTTCTTGACAGATGACGTGAGTGGAATGACCACTTCACAGAGATACCTGGAGTCTAAGCTGACAGGTAAAGCTTCTCAGTCTAAACAGTTTGCGCCTATATTATGACATTTTGGTCTTTGGCAGGGTTTTTTCCGGCTGTTCGTGCACACTACATTTTTTTCTTGAGACAAGTTCAAGTTTAGTAGCAAGAATTCACTTGAGAAATACTGCACCCCACAAAAGAAATGCATAACTAAGATGTCCTCGGCAAAAACGTCAAAACAAATGACAGTTTTCTTGATTTATCTTAGATTAATAAAGACTATTTTGAGGAAGGGTTTCTGAAAATGTTGCTACGGTGGCTCAAGTGGGACAAACAACAATTTTGCCTTCTCAATTTTATTTTTAAGCAGAGGTCTTTAGGGAGTATGAGAACACACTGTCATTTCGCCTAACCAAGTTCTGCTTGGAGCAAACAGAACCTATGTAGCTGTGCGGGCGCCTTTAGCCTCATCAAAATGAAGGGGGGGGGGGGGATGCTATTAGTGTCACCTTGCGGATGTTGGTTGTGCTTTTCACACATGATGTATGCGTTCCAGCTGGGTTTCCTGACATGGAGTGGCAGACGCCAGCTGTGTCTGAGAAGTTCCAGAGCCACTTTGGCCGCCGGCCTGGGACAGCGGACAGTGGGAACACGGGGCTAGGCGCCACCCCATCTGACAGCACAGAAGGTGAGAACGTTCCCCCCCCTGCTCTGACTTCCTGGCGGGTACTACCACAGCACCCATGCTTATTATGCAACATGTCGTATAGCTCAGTTCTGAACCCCCCCCTCCCCCCCCCCACGTAGCCGTACAAACTGTTCTCTACTCACCACCGTGAACATAATGTTAGTTACACTGCTGATGGCTGACTAGCTCACATGTTAAATGTGTTATAAAAGTTACCTTTTTTGTTCAGATCGGCCTCTGTGAATATCAATTTGAAATGCCTTAGTTTCAGAGATGCCAGACATTCAGAGAGTTGGAAAACAATCATCAGGTGTATGAGGCGATTATCATGTTTGTTGGCCTAATCGCAATGCTGTCGTCAGATAAGCCCAAAATCTCAAGGTATGTGTGACTCTCCGGACTTTCATTTAAGTCATTCAGCAGACTCTCTTACTCAGAGCGACTTACAGGAACAATTTGTCTGGGGGATTCGAACCAGTGGCCTTTAGGTTACTGGTCCAACACTCTTAACCGCTAGGGTACCTGCCGCCCTACCTACCATATCAACTTCAGAGCAGTCGATGTGAATGAAAAGGAGAAATCCACAGCAGCTTGCTGTTTTCTCTCTGTGACTGTTAAGTTTGGAACAAGGGGTCGGAGGTCAGCATCCTCTATGTTGTTGCGTATAGCCTATTTATAGGCAGGGTGATGTGCTCATGATCCTTGGATGCTCAGGAGATTTACGAGGGTAGATTACATTCCTTTACCAGGTGGCTCTGCCAACCTAATTGGGGGTTAGGGGGGGGTGGAATGCTAGGACTGGACGGCTAAATGGAAACTCTGAACCCTTGCCACCTTCTTCTTTGCTGAGTGATGCATGTAATGCTCACAGATTAGCTGCACCCGATGGGGTTTAAATTAGAACATAATTTGGGAAGTACTAGGACTGGAGATGTATGTACTGTCCGTATGCCCAAGTGAAGGTGAGACTGGAGTGCTTTATTTGGTATGTCTGTGTGTGTTTGCCTGTGGTAAGCCTATTTGTGAGTCTCTAGTTTCTTTTTTTCTAATAATTGGGCATGAGTCCATTAAACTATTGTAATAACGCCATGCCATCTGCATTCACAATTAAACACTAAAAGGAGAATTGCATTTAACGAGAAGCTTCTATTTGGGCCCAACTGTCAAGCAAGCTAGTGCCGCTGATACACCCATGCTGTAACTGATAACAGTGCTTAACAACGTGAGTCTTGACCCCTTCAACTCCCTTACTCCATTCTAAACCGTCAAAGGAAAGGGTCAGTGTGGACATAGTGTCAGAGAGTTCAAAGGTCAGTCTGACAGGTCATCCTTCATGTGTTGTTTTTGGGGCCCTGGATGAAGTTGTTTGGTCTTTGAATGCACCTGATTGTATCCTACTTTCCAACTGTGTATTTCTATTTGTGATACATTTATGTTTTGGTCACAGTTATTCCGGTACTGCTGGAGTAGCATATATTTGCCGAATTAGGTTTTGAGTGAGCTTATAAACCATTACCTGCTGGAGAATTAACTCTCAACTTCAATTCCACGTAGGCCTAGTTGGTTCTCCCTCAAAGCGTCAGAGCTGTTTGGACTTGTCCTAGCCAGACAGACTCATGAATCAGTCGAGCATCGAGGGCACCTGAACATTTTAATTTGAAGAATGTTTCCACTGGAAGAGCCTCTGTCTTTGCCAGTTCCTTCCCGTTGTGTGCTAACTAATTTGTTATTTTCCAATGCCTTTCCTAAGCACGGCTCTGTCCAAAATGAGACGCGCCATTTTGGGGGGGAGGTTTTTAGCCTCCCTCTCATTGTTTTTAGTCTCGCTTTTTGGGTGTACTCATGTGACGTGCACGGGACGGTGGGAGAGGGCTAGGTGCTTAAATAAGCAGCCAGCACAGATCACTCTGTAACCTGAGAGTGGGGCTATAAATACCCCTAACCTTTCCTGCCTGTGTCTGTTTGTGTGTGATTGCTCTGTACAGGGCAACCTGGCTTGGTTATTCTCTAGGACAATACTCCCTGCTGTACAAGGCCTTCCTGCCCGCGACACTACACTGCTGTCAGCCTAGAACCTTCGAGCCTCCAGGGGAAAAAAATGCATTGGAAGGAATTCGGCAACAGCATTAAACATCTTGCTGCTGCAGCTCACCCCTTCCGCTGGGCTGTTAAAAAATGTCACGTCTAAGTCCGACACCGGGAGAACCGTGTTATGAGTGCCAGGTGAGCAGTGCTCTGTCGGTTTCTCTTTAAATAGCTGTAATGAAGTAGGGCTTGTGTATGGGGTCTGCTGTTAGCTGTCACACAGGCCTAGTTGTTGTTTTTTATACTAGTTTCCAGTGCTTTAAACGCAGAGGTTTCTTAATTTGAAAACTGATATGTCTAACGGTTTTAATTTCAAAATATAGCTTTGTGGCCATTATGACACAATCAAAATGAGGTGCTTCTTTGGTGTGTAGTCTAATGATCTGAGGTTAGGCTATTTGCCCGTCTGTTCTTGCATGTGGTAAGGAGGTTCGTGAACGAATGGTCTTTTCTGTCGGCAATGAATAAAAGCAAACATGACTCTCTTAAGATTTATTTGAATTACACTGCCACTTTTTAAAAATGCATTGGAATGGACCAGGGACATTCCCTAAGACGCATGTTCTAGTGGCTAAGGTCTGCTTACCAGGTCAGTCAGTACTAGTGGTGTCACCCGGGCCACCCACTGACCCCAGTCACAGTGATATGAAGCATACTACACACCGTCTGAAAATAATGTGGCTGGTGTTGGGTACGTACACCATGCCAACTCTCTGTAAAGGAATCTTAAGCCAGAGATTGTTTGGAGAAAGGAATAGCTGTACTCTGTTTAAGGCCATTCACTGAATTCAATTCCACCGGAGTGGCAGTTTTTGTTCACCACTTCCCAGTGAAAGCAAAGTACCTTTTTTTATTGTTACTAAATGAATGCTGCTTCAAATTCGTGCCCAACTCGAACAGTTCCTTTCTCTTACCCCTCCCAGATTTCTGCAGTTCCAGCAGCAGCCCCTCGTTCCAGCCCATCCGCAGTCCGATTCCCATCCCCACTGCCCATGTCATGCCTTCCACGGCCGGACCACCGGCCTCCAATCCCCGGCCCTGTTCCCAGGAAGATTCCCAGGCTTCTGCCTCCTCGGGCTCCCGAACCTCCGGTGGAACCTCCAACTCGAAGTCGTCCTCACTTTCCAAATCAGCCTCTTCACCCAACCTGGACATGGCACAAGGCGGTGCGGGGTGTGCCGACCCCACCGGGCCCAAGCCGGACTGCCTGAGCCGCTACCGCAGCCTCGTGAATGGACTAGACCACTCTCTGTTCCCCTTGGGGGACCACTCTTGCATGGATGAGGGCCAGAGGTTCGACATGCCCACCATGGAGCCCACAATGAACCAATCTGCTCTGCTGGCAGGCTATTGCCCCGACGTCCGACTCGGGCTCCAGATGACCAGCCTGGGGGAGACTCCCGAGGGCAACAGGGAGGCCTACAGGGGTGCCATGGAGCACTCGTACAAGGCTCTCCCCGAGACAAGGCCGGGGGTCCCCGGCGCTCCAGACACCTACAGCCAGAGGAGCAGCCAGCCAGGTGGAACTGGGGCTGGGTCAGCAGGTGTGTACCCCAGCTCTCTGTATCTGCAGACCCAGGCTCTGCTGAGGGAGGCCAAGGCCTATGAACCCATGCTGCAGGAGAGATGCAGCGAGCTGCCCAGCTGGCAACAGCAGCACAAGCAGCAGCTGGAGAGTCTCCGCATGCAAGTGGAGCAGATGCAGGTGAGCTGAGCATTTGGACCAAAGAACAGCTAGCGTTGACTGACCCCATTTCACTCTGGAGTACACAAGTACACATGTAGTTCTCAACATTAGACCTGCTCAAAATGCCAATGGTAGGACAACGGAAAACATTTTAAGTGAGGAAAGTAATTGAATGTTGCCAAATTTAGAGAAGATGGCCTCCTTGGTGTTAAAGCTGTTCGGTGTTCTTTATAGTTGAGTCGGGCATGTCCAATACGTCGTGTGTTTGCGCAGATGATGACTGCTGGAGTGGGCCAATACCCGGCTCTCTACTCCACCCCCTCCATGCCACCAGAGACCAGGAAGTGGGACGCGGTGATCAAAGCCAACGAGAGCATTCTGAAGGAGAAGGAGCTCGCCATAGAGAGGTACACACCTATTACCTCAGATTGAAATGGTAACCAAACTCACTCCGGCGCTGCTTGAACAAAAGAATCAGGTGCGCGACTGCGCGGTAATCCCAAGAAAGTATTCCTTACCCCAGGACATTTCAGCTGGTGACTGTCCAGGAATATAAGGGAAAAAGTGCCTGCATAGATCTGTTTTTTTGGGGTGGGGGGGGGGGGTGGGGGGGGGGGGGGGACTGGCTTACGTTCTGGCGTAGCACACCTTCAGAGCCTTGGGTAGGCTGAAAAGAAGCCCTGATCCATGAAGACGCTCCTTTAAAGTGTCCTGGGGTAAGGGATATCTAATGCCCTACCCAGAAAAGCAAAATATTTTCTATACACTTACAACGAGCTGTATAAGTGTGTGTGTGTGGTATCTGACCATGTCACTGGGGTTCACTCTGGGCTGTGTTGTTGTAGACAGAAGCAGCAAATGTCTCAGCTGGAGCTGCGGGAGAGGGAGCTGCAGGTCCACGGCGCCCTGCTCGGCGGCGGCGTTCCGTACGGCGACGTGTGTCTGCTCCGTCTGCAGGTGAGCTGAACACACTCGCACATTCTTTCGCATTTTTCATCTCTCTTATCCAGAGCCACACACAGACTTCAGGAGCTGATACTGCACGACCACGGATGACCTCGAAGTCTTTCCTGTGTGTCTTCCAGGAGGCTCAGAGGGAGAACGCCTTCCTACGGGCCCAGTTTGCAGAGCGCGGTGACTGCGCCGCCCAGGAGGAGGCAGAGCACCGCCTCGGTGCCGTGGAGGCGGAGACGCGGCGTCTGAACGATGCGCTGAGGGAGACCAGCGAGAGGCACGCCGAGGAGATGAAGAAGCAGGAGGAGAGGGTGAGATTCCCTTTTCGAATTACACAACGTGACAGTTATTTCATGTGACCTAATAACTGGGTGGGTGGGTGTGTGTGGTGTTGCAGTCGGGAATTTTTCTATTTATAAAAAAGTGACCGTTATTCCGTACTTGACTGTGTGTGTGTGTGTGTGTGTGTGTAGATTCGCAACCGGGACAAGCACATCAACAGCCTGAAGAAGAAGTGCCAGAAGGAGGCAGAGCAGAACCGAGAGAAGCAGCAGCGCATCGAGACTCTGGAGCGCTACCTCGCTGACCTGCCCACTATGGAGGACTACCAGGGCCAGAGCAAACAGGTGAAAACCAGCACAGACCGCATTACACACACACATACCTTAATCTCGCTCGATACAACTACGTCCTACCTCGTCAAAATGACTGGGTGCTTCTACGGCGTTTTTAGCTGAAGGAGGTGGAGCAGCGGGCGTTCCAGCTGCAGGGCCGGGTCAGAGAGCTGGAGGTGTGTCTGGAGGAGGCTCGCTCACACACCCGGGAGAAGGACACCCAGCTGGAGGAGCAGAGACGCAGGGAGAGGGAGCTGCTCACCACTGTCACCAGGTACACACACACACACACACACACACACAGCTATACACTCATTCTGACATGATCGCATACCAGGTGTACACACGTACTCATTTTAACATACATGCATATTCGTATAACCTACTTTGTTTGTATAAAGACCTGTTTTGGTAATTAGTTTTGTGTGTGTCAGTTTACAAGAGCGGGTGCAGGAGGGCCTGGAGGACGGGGCAAGGTTACCCTCCCTGGATGTGGAGAAACTCCGAGGGGAGAACAGCAGCCTGAGAGAGGAACAGCAGAGACTTAAAAAGGCCAGTCTTTTCATCTTGTTCCTTCTTTCTTGGCCTACTTCAGCTTTTACATTGGACATTTCACCGGTACCTTACATTCTGAAATGTTGCGCTGCTTTTTGTGGTTGTCGTCTAGTGCTGGTTCTAAAACGTTCCGTTCTTCTCTCTTTCTCCAGGTCATAGAGAAGCAGCTGAGGATGATGACGAAACTGGGCACCCAGATCGTAGTACGTGATACGAATTGAATCTGTTTACACCTTGGATGATACCTCTATTAGTAACCTATATGGTCTTACTAGCCATGCCTAACCCATATCCAACCTCTGCCGTGTGTGTGTGTAGACCCTGGAGGAGCAGGTGTCTCAGGAGGAGAGCAGCTCCCATGCTCTGAGAGAGGAGGTTTGTTCTAAAGAGCAGGGTTTGCTCCAGCTCCACACAGCCATGAAGGAGGTGAGATGCTAGGACAGGACTACACCCGCTACTGGAAATAATGCTCTGTTCCATGTTCTGAGTGCAATTGTCTTGAGAACCTCCAGAGCTCATGTTCTGTCCTAATGCATAAAATGATGAACTGGACAACAGGTTCAATACTTATTCATTAACCATGCACATAAGTATGGAAATTTAACCTTTGGAGTGCTGTAACTGTAAAAAAAATATATATTTTACACACTGTATCTATAACGTTTCTCCAGCACCCAACTATTTTTAGGTGTAGGAAGAACTTTGAGTTGAATATGTTGCCTATTTCTGTAATTCCTAACGGTGTGTTTTCTGTGTATTCCCAGCTGTCGGCCCAGAACCAGGAACTAACGGAGCAGAACCTGACCCTCCATGAGCGTCTGGAGGTCTCGGAGAAGGTGGACCGGACGTCGTCCTCGCTGCGGCCGGCCAGGGACCGCCTCACCCAGCGTCTTCACGGGGAGATGGCCTCATGCCTCTGTGACCTGCGGTCCCTCTGCAACGTCCTGACCCAGCGGTCACAGGGCCGAGACCCCAACCTCTCGCTGCTGCTTGGCGTTTCCTGTGAGTGATGACCACCGCGCCGCTACAGGGTTTAGTATCATTTAAAGGGAAAAAAGGCTGCTGCTATTTTTCACTTAATCAGTTGTAGCTTGAGGGATGGTAAAAGTCAAAGATGAACGTTTGATCAATTTAAGTGTTGCAGCCACAGAATACTTCCAGCTATATACATGTGTAGCATGGTTTGTTTTTCAAGTGTTGTAATACGTCGTTGTCATACTTCCAGGTCCTGTCACCTAATCCTGAAAATGTTTGGTTATTTAAGGAGTGTGTGTAATACACACACACACACACACACACACACACACACAATTATATTTATGTTTTTGTGCTGAAAACCATTTGCGCTACATTTTTGCCAGTTGAAGACCGTTTAAAAACGAACAGGCTACATTCTGAGAGAGAGAAAAAAAAAAACACTTTCATAGTGTG
The DNA here is from genome assembly GCF_029448725.1 of Salvelinus fontinalis. Lineage (NCBI taxonomy): Eukaryota > Metazoa > Chordata > Actinopteri > Salmoniformes > Salmonidae > Salvelinus > Salvelinus fontinalis. The sequence continues at coordinate 56,649 of NW_026600610.1, read as the reverse complement.
TAGTAACTGTTTCTTCTTCTCCCCAGCTCCCCCGCCCATGGCAGAGCAGTTGGAGGACTGGCTGAGTCCTGTGGTCCTCCAGAGGAAGTTGACTGAAGCCCAGCAGCTGCGTCGTGATGTGGAGGAGCTCCGCACCACCATCTCAGACCGCTATGCCCAGGACATGGGAGAGAACTGCATTACCCAGTAGCCCCAGCTGCTAGCCTCTCTAAAACAGACTGAACCATCAGGCTAATGGGGTAAGGCTTCCATATTGGCCTTGCTTCTTCTACTCTCTTCATTGAGTATGAACTGGAATCTCATGTTGGCCCTTTGACTGAAATGCATGACCTGATCAAGGATTCCTTCCCCAAAGGGCTTACGGTGGAAGAACTGTTCTCAAACCAGTGTGTTTTGTTTTTATAAATGTTTTACTGATACGTTTGTCTTTGTTGTCAAAGATGCCCTCCGCTCTTTTTATGACACACATAGATGGGGGTTGTGTTATCTTTTTTTCAATAAATAACACTTATTATTTAAGTCTTCCCTCTGGGGAAATAATGTTGGATGTGGTTGACAATCAACTGAAAATATTTTATTCTGTTTTTTGAGTGATTCAACAGGGAATGTTACTAACCCGCCATTATTTAAAATGGTACATTTGTAGCAGTGAAGTCTGGCGTGCGAGTGGCTGTTAACAGTGGTAGGGCTAATACTGAAAAGACATTCTGTCAGCATTATAACTGAGATATTATTCAGAGACATCTGTCCCGTCTGTACAATTGCACAGTAAAAAATATTCATGTTTGCAGATATCTCTCTCAGGTAGCGGGCTTTGCTTTGATGATCAATGTGTAGATCAAAAATGTAAATGTTCTGAGCTTTTGCTGTCGTCACCAGTTAAATTTGCTCGTGGCTTTCTTTCTCAAAACTTTACTTATTTTAGTGTTTCAGCCAACAGAGCAACTCAATACATTCCTTTAAACATTGCTTTGTGGGTTGTCCTCTAAGAAGAAGATATCTCTGTCACAGCTAGTTATGGGGATAACGGTCTGTGACAGAGGACTGAAGCCATTTTACACACTCCTTAACAGTATTTGTGGTACTGGTTTGTTGGTAAGGGTCTGTTCAGTCTTACAGCGCAACATACTGTAATCTAACAGGTGAGTCCCTGTGCCTACTTTGTCCTTATACACTGTGTTCACTTTGGTGCCCATATCTGTACTAGCAAAATGTCTCTATGCCATCCGTGTGGATAGTATTATTTTATTTCCATCTAATAGCAAGAAATGTTTTGGTTTCAAATGAATAACTTAACTAATGGATGTCAGTATTTTGCCATGGGGAGAAAAAAAATGTGTGACATGACTAAACACTAACTTTATTCTAGTTTGTTTCAGTGTTCGAAGAGCAAAAAAATTGTTTAATTTATTGATGTCACGTCAAATGCTTTCCTTCAGTTGACGAACATCATGACACTAAGTTGGGACAGACATTTGGATGTCTAACATTGTCTAGATGAGACTAATGTGAGTTCTCATTTGAGCTTTAACAAAGTTAGACAAACTTGCCTTATGTCAAATGTTTTGCAAAAAATGTACATGTTTATATTGAATATATTTTTATCCTTAATTGTATTTACACATTTTAGAAATAAAGTTTGTTTTCAATAAGTTGGCTTGGTGATCTCCACATGATGAATTGTAATTTACTTTGATTAAAATCTGTACATTTTAAAGGTAGAGTCAGCGATATGACGTAGATGTATAGTGGGCCAATTTTCCGCAACAACTAAGATCATTGGCGCGCCAGGCTAAACGTCTCTGCTGTTTTGGTCCCTAAGTGTGTGAAGCGAACCCATGCCCATGTGAACCCATGCCCATGTACAAATACGGTGTGTGTGAGAGCGAAGTCTTGCATCTTGCTCATGCAATGTTATTCCTTTTTTTTTTTTTTTTTTTAAGCAGTCATGGTTCAAGGTGAATTATCTACATCAATAATTATGCAAGTGTTCCTATGGAAATTAGGATTTTCCCATGTCATGATGATCCTGAAAAGGATAGTTCTGTAAGTGTTGGCACCCCCTAGTGTCAAATCCCTATCAGATCTGAATATACATGTTTATGAAAGTAAATGCTGTATTTTATAACCATGAGGAGAGTGACAGGGCGATTTGTTGTTCTGTCATTGAGGGCCTGGCCTAGTCCTAAGCAGCAGAGCAGCATTGGGAGTGAGCCCACAGGAGAGGAGTGTCTGAGAGTCCTCATTGTAACAGCGCTGTGGGAACGCACTGATGATGTCATATGCTGTGGCATCTGTCCATCTGAAATTGTGAGGGAGAGAGAGTTGATAGTGATGGCATAGCACAGGACTGGGCTTTCATAACATGTGAAACAGACTGGGATGTGGCTTTGTTCTGCTATGCAGATTTTCCGTCACTGATCATTTGGACAAATTGCGATTCCCATTTAGAGGAGTGGATACTTTGGTAGCCTCGTTAGTACATTTTCAAGCACGTCTCCCCCGAGAATTTAATCAAGCATCTGACGCAATTATGCCAGATACATTTAAAATATATAAGGGGTGGATCAGCTTTAATATTGCAACTAGATTGATAAGTCACAATGTAATTGTCTGCATTTCCCCATTTTATTTTTATAAATACAGTGCCAGTCAAGTTTGAACACACCTACTCATTCAAGGGTTTTTCTCTATTTTTTTACTTTGTAGAATAATAGTGTAGTCATCTAAATGATGAAATAACACATGGAATCAAAAAGTGTTAAACATCAAAATATATTTTAGATTCTTCAAAGTACCCTTTGCTTTGCACACACTTGGCATTCTCTCAACTAGCTTCACCTGGAATACTTTTCCAATAGTCTTGAAGGAGTTCCCACATATGCTGAGCACTTGTTGGCTGCTCATCCTTCACTATGCGGTCCAACTCATCCCAAACCATCTCAATTTGGTTGAGGTCAGGTGATTGTGGAGGCCACGTCATCTGATGCGTCACTCTCCTTCTTGGTCAAATTTACCTTACACAGCCTGGAGGTGTGTTGAGTCATTGTCCTGTTGAAAAACAAGTCCTAAAAGCGCGAACCAGATGGGATGGCGTATCGCTGCAGAATCCTGTGGTAGCCATGCTGGTTAAGTGTGCCTTGAATACTAAATAAATCAGACAATGTCACCAGCAAAGCACCCCCACACTCCTCCATGCTTCATGGTGGGAACCACACAGGCAGAGATAATGCATTCACCTACTCTGTGTCTCACAAACACACGATAGTTGAACCAAAAATCTCAAATTTGGACTCAGCAGACCAAAGGACAGATTTCTACCGGTCTAATGTCCATTGCTCATGTTTCTTGACCCAAGCAAATCTCTTCTTATTGGTGTCCTTTTAGTAGTGGTTTCTTTGCTGCAATTTGGCCATGAAGGACTGATCCTCTGAACAGTTGATGCTGAGATGTGTCTCTTACTTGAACTCTGAAGCATTTATTTGGGCTGCAATTTCTGAGGCTGGTAACGCTACATAACTTATCCTCTACAGCAGAGGTAACTCTGGGTCTTCCTTTCCTGTGGTGGTCCTCATGAGAGCCAGTTTCATCATAGTGCTTGATGTTTTTTGCGACTGCACTTGAAGAAACGTTAAAAGTTCGTAATTTTCTGTATTGACTGACCTTCATGTCTTCAAGTAAAGATGGACTGTCATTTTTCTTTGCTTATTTGAGCTGTTTTTTCCATAATATGGACTTTTACCAAATAGGGCTATATTATGTATACGCCCCACCTTGTCACAATACAACTGATTGGCTCAAATGTATTAAGAAGGAAAGAAATTCCACAAATTAACTTTCAACAAGGCACACCTGTTAATTGAAATGCATTCCAGGTGACTACCTCATGGTTTAGAGAATGCCATGAGTGTGCAAATCTGTCATCAAGGCAAAGTGTATCTACTTTGAAGAACCTAAAATATATTTTGATTTGTTTAACACTTTTTTGGTTACTACATGATTCCATATGTGTTATTTCATAGTTTTGATGTCTTCATGATTATTCTACAATGTAGAAAATAGTACAAATAAAGAAAAACCCTTGAATGAGTAGGTGTCAACTTTTGACTGGTACTGTATATCTTATATATATATATATATATATATATATATATATATATATATATACACACATACTACCGTTTAAAGTTTGGGGTCACTTAGAAATGTCCTTGTTTTATAAAAAAAAATTATTTTTTTTTTGTTCATTTGAATAACATCAAATTGATCAGAAATACAGTGTAGACATTGTTAATGTTGTAAATGACTTTTGTAGCTGGAAACGGCTTTTTCTTTCCTTAATTTTTTTAATGGAATATCTACGTAGGCATACAGAGGCCCGTTATCAGCATCCATCACTCCTGTGTTCCAATGGCATGTTGTGTTAGCTAATCCAAGTTAGCTAACTTATGTTAGCACAGCTGAAAACTGTTCTGATTTAAAGAAGCAATAACACTGGCCTTTTAGACTAGTTGAGTATCTGGAGCATCAGCATTTTTGGGTTCGATTACAGATTAAAAATGGCCAGAAACAAAAAACTTTCTTCTGAAACTCATCAGTCTATTCTTGTTTTTTTTCAGACCCTTTGCTATGAGAATCGAAATTGAGCTCAGGTGCATCCTGTTTCCATTGATCATCCTTGATGTTTCTACAACTTGATTGGAGTCCACCTGTGGTAAATTCATTTGTTTGGACATGGTTTGGAAAGGCACACACCTGTCTATATAAGGCCCTACTGTTGACAGTGCATGTCAGGGCAAAAACCAAGCCATGAGGTCTAAGGAAATGTCCGTAGACCTCCGAGACAGGATTGTGTCGAGGCACAGATCTGGGGAAGGGTACCAAAACATTTCTGCAGCATTGAAAGTCCCCAAGAACACAGAGGCCTCCATCATTCTTAAATGGAACAAGTTTGGAACCACCAAGACTCTTCCTAGAGCTGGCCGCTCAGCCAAACTGAGCAATCGGGGAGAAGGGCCTTGGTCAGGGAGGTGACTTAGAACCCGATGGAACTCTGGAGCTCTGTCAGACTGACCAGAGTAGAATTCCTCTATGGAGATGGGAGAACCTTCCAGAAGGAAAACCATCTCTGCAGCTCTCTACCAATCAGGCCTTTTATGGTAGAGTGGCCAGACTGAAGCCACTCCTCAGTAAAAGGCACATCACAGCCCACTTGGAGTTTGCAAAAGGCACCTAAAGACTCTCAGACCATGAGAAACAAGGTTCTCTGGTCTGATGAAACCAAGATTCAACTCTTTGGCCTGAATGCCAAGCGTCACTTCAAGGATACCTGGCACCATCCCTACGGTGACGCATGGTGGTGGCAGCATCATGCTGTGGGGATGTTTTTCAGCGGCAGGGACTGTGAGACTAGTCAGGATCGAGGCTAAGATGAATGGGGCAAAGTACAGATATATCCTTAATGAAAGCCTGCTCCAGAGGGCTCAGGACCTCAGACTGGGGCGAAGGTTCACCTTCCAACAGGACAACGATCCTAAGCCCATAGCCAAAATAACGCATGAGTGGCTTCGGGACAAGCCTCTGAATGTGGTCCAGCCAGAGCCCGGACTTGAACACGATCGAACATCTCTTGAGACCTAAAAATAGCTGTGCCACAACGGTCCCCCATTCAACCTGACAAAGCTTGAGAGGATCTGCAGAGAAGAATGGGGAAAAACTCCCCAAATACAGATGTGCCAAGCTTGTAGCGTCATACCCAAGAAGACTCGAGGCTGTAATCGCTGCCAAAGATGCTTCAACAAAGTACTAAGGGTCTGAATACTTATGTAAATGTTGTAATCTAGTTTTATTTATTTTTTAAATTAGATTTTTATTTATTTTTTATCCTGTTTTTGCTTTTTTCATTATGGGGTATTGTGTATAGCTTGAGTGAAAACAAAAACAATTTAATCAATTTTAGGATAAGGCTGTAACCTAACAAAATGTGGAAAAACTCAAGGGGTCTGAATACTTTCCAAAGGCACTGTATATAACTTTCTAATGTTGCAAGAGTTTTGTATAATTTCAATTGAAAAACTTGTAAGTTTTGAATCTGGTGTTATTTTGTGTATCAGTTCATAAACCATGTGCAATGGAATCGGTACGTCGAAAATCTCTTCCCAACTATTTTGCAATCTGTATGGCACAGCTGTCAATTTTTGGGTCCTTAAATTAAACTGGTATACTTTTTTTTATTTATCACAATTTTTCTTTAACCTACAGTGGGGCAAAAAAGTATTTAGTCAGCCACCAATTGTGCAAATTCTCCCACTTAAAAAGATGAGAGAGGCCTGTAATTTTCATCATAGGTACACTTCAACTATGACAGACAAAATGAGGGAAAAAAATCCAGAAAATCACATTATAGGATTTTTTATGAATTTATTTGCAAATTATGGTGGAAAATAAGTATTTGGTCACCTACAAACAAGCAAGATTTCTGGCTCTCACAGACCTGTAACTTCTTCTTTAAGATGCTCCTCTGTCCTCCACTCGTTACCTGTATTAATGGCACCTGTTTGAACTTGTTATCAGTATAAAAGACACCTGTCCACAACCTCAAACAGTCACACTCCAAACTCCACTATGGCCAAGACCAAAGAGCTGTCAAAGGACACCAGAAACAAAATTGTAGACCTGCACCAGGCTGGGAAGACTGAATCTGTAATAGGTAAGCAGCTTGGTTTGAAGAAATCAACTGTGGGAGCAATTATTAGCAAATGGAAGACATACAAGACCACTGATAATCTCCCTCGATCTGGGGCTCCACGCAAGATCTCACCCCGTGGGGTCAAAATGATCACAAGGTGAGCGGTGAGCAAAAATCCCAGAACCACACGGGGGGACCTAGTGAATGACCTGCAGAGAGCTGGGACCAAAGTAACAAAGCCTACCATCAGTAACACACTACGCCGCCAGGGACTCAAATCCTGCAGTGCCAGACGTGTCCCCCTGCTTAAGCCAGTACATGTCCAGGCCCGTCTGAAGTTTGCTAGAGAGCATTTGGATGATCCAGAAGAAGATTGGGAGAATGTCATACGGTCAGATGAAACCAAAATAGAACTTTTTGGTAAAAACTCAACTCGTCGCGTTTGGAGTTGCATCCAAAGAACACCATACCTACTGTGAAGCATGGGGGTGGAAACATCATGCTTTGGGTCTGTTTTTCTGCAAAGGGACCAGGACGACTGATCCGTGTAAAGCAGGGGTGTCAAACTCATTCCACGGAGGGCCTAGTGTCTGCAGGTTTTTGGTTTTTCCTTTCAATAAAGCCCTAGACAACCAGGTGTGGGGAGTTCCTAACTAATTAGTGATGTTAATTCATCAATCAAGTACAAGGGAGGAGCGAAAACCCGCAGACACTCGGCCCTCCGTGGAATGAGTTTGACACCTGTGGTGTAAAGGAAAGAATGAATGGGGCCATGTATCGTGAGATTTTGAGTGAAAAACTCCTTCCATCAGCAAGGGCATTGAAGATGAAACGTGGCTGGGTCTTTCAGCATGACAATGATCCCAAACACACCGCCCGGGCAACGAAGGAGTGGCTTCGTAAGAAGCATTTCAAGGTCCTGGAGTGGCCTAGCCAGTCTCCAGATCTCAACCCCATAGAAAATCTTTGGAGGGAGTTGAAAGTCTGTGTTGCCCAGCAACAGCCCCAAAACATCACTGCTCTAGAGGAGATCTGCATGGAGGAATGGGCCAAAATACCAGCAACAGTGTGTGAAACCCTTACATAAAACGTTTGACCTCTGTCATTGCCAACAAAGGGTATATAACAAACTATTGAGATAAACTTTTGTTATTGACCAAATACTTATTTTCCACCATAATTTGCAAATAAATTCATAAAAAATCCTACAATGTGATTTTCTTTTCTCATTTTGTCTGTCATAGTTGAAGTGTACCTATGATGAAAATTACAGGCCTCTCTCATATTTTTAAGTGGGAGAATTTGCACAATTGGTGGCTGACTAAATACTTTTTTGCCGCACTGTATTTTGGTCTTTAACCTATTGTGGACTTTAATGCAGGGTCGACAGACATGTTCCTTACTTTCTCCCCCTTCCATTTGCCTCTTCCATTTTTGTGGAATGCAAGATTTTAGTTCTGGGTGTCCGAGATTAACATGACCCAAAAGTCACTGACTGAGATGAAGTACTGTGAATGTGACGGACTTCCTGGGCAAAATACTCTGCACAGCATTTTGTGGCTCCCAACCCACCTGTGCTTGTCCAGATACTGGCGCAGATGACCTATGGTCTCTGAGAAACGCATTTTCATGATGTAGGTGTGCTCGCCATCCTCTGACTTCACCCTCAGTGTGGTGACATCACGGGCCGAGTTAGGGGGATCAGTCTCGTGCAACTCCAACCTGAGTTAGAGTAGAGAGAACAGGTACATAACCCATATTATCAAATGTGTGTCCCTCTTCCAGGGTCTCCTCTGTCACAAGGCCCCCTAGTGGTGGAAGTGAAAGTATTGTGAATAGTTCTAGACACCTGCATACCTCTCTTTCATGGCCTGTAGCTCTGGTGTGTCTATGAGGGTCACAGCAAGGCTGTTTGAAGCATCAGAAGAGCCCTAAACACAAGACACGGGCATTTACTAGCATATAGTATACGCGTGTCCATCATCTACAGGTATATGCAGAAACATGCAACAGATCTCAGTCTCACCTGCAGACTGGCTTTCACGGAGTCCCTGATGTCAATCACTCTACCAGCCTTCACCACCACCTTGGGCAGCCTGTTCAGGAATTGGTCCATTGTCAGTTTTCTGTCTGTGGGTAAGTCAATGTTCAAGTCAGAGCAAAAGAGGCTTGGGCTGAATCTCAAGTGATATACATATAGTTGAACCAACTTCAAGTATGAAATTCAATTATTTCATTGATTCCTTGCGTCCTCTCCTCACCTCCTCAAAGAAGATCCAAGGTTTCTCCCCATCTCATGCATGTTCAGGAGGAGGCGAGGTGAGAGGACTCGAGGAATCCCAAAAAATACAATTGAGATTCCACCCCTGCAGTTGGTTCAACTAGAGTGTAAAGTGTAGCATGTGTTTTTGGGAACGAATGAAAGCGATACAGAGGGGACCGACCGGGTATCTGGGAGACGGTACAGTAGGCGTGTTCTAAGCTGTCTGTTGATTTCTCCCCCTTTGTGCATCCAACCACAGCCTGCCCCTTCCCAGGGAACTCCGCCCACGGTCGCCTCTCTTGGAACTCCTCCTCTCGCCTGTCGTGAACCTGTGTACACCAAAAGAGGACGTCCCACTACTCACCACAAAACAAACAGGAAATACATTGTCCATGTAGTCAGTTTTCCTACCGTAAGCACATTTAAAATTCACGCATGCACACACACACACCTGAAAGGGCACCCCATCTGCAAACCTGTCCTGTAGCTCAGAAGGAAAGTATCCATCCATCAGGTCTTGCATGCACTGCTGCAAAGTCATGAGCGGCAGGATGTCAGACACATTGGACTGAGATACGAACTGAGCTTTCTGTACTTATTCTGTCTGCTGCAATCTGAGAGAGAGTCAATATGTGGAAACGTTGAAATCAAAGAATCTTCAGTGAAAATGTATCTAAAGTCATGCCTGGTTCAAATATCTAGTCTGTTTCAGTACCTTCTCTAGGTGTGTTGTACTCTCTCGTAATAATCTTAACAGTAGCTGATTTGGTTATGGGTGCTGAGATTATGTACTGACTAGCCAGTCGGAGTGTAGTGAGTATTCCCTATATAGTCTCTGTCTGTACCTGTGTGCTGGCTTCCTGGTAAGAGCGGAAGGGCCCATTGAACATGAAGATGCCATTGCTGTAGAGCCGTAGTGGAATGAGGTGGTGCTGGGCCAGCTGTGCCCCTCTGGACGTGACCCTGACGTAGGACTCTCCCTCCCCAGCCAGGATGTTCAACTGCTGGATGTTCTGGAGCACCAGGTCAAAGTTTATCTGGAAGTTCCTCCTGGCCACAGAGGTCTCTGCATAACACAGGCCACCATAATAAGTGAATGCATAATTAAAGATTTTCTGTTTGAAAATCATCCAGGCATCACATGAGCACAGCTCGTGAAACTTTAACTGGTGCATTGAAACAATGGCAGCTCCTTTGTACTGTTGGAAAATACCGTTTGAAGATGTGATTTGATTAGATTAGGTTTTACTTGGCTGCCTGTTAAGGAGGGTGTACTGTTACAGCATATTCAGATAGAAATGTATCATGTAGAAAGAATATGATTGCCTGTCAGATAGAATAGGGAATCTTAGCAGATCTATTAATTATATTTCTATCTGCAACATAAGGCTCAGCACTTAATAACTCCCTGGTTCCTTTACCTGGTTGCCACACCCCTCTCTCGGAGCTCTGGGTCTGCTCAGCTTCCTCTACTTCCTGTTGACTGGCTGTGTCGCGCTCCTCTCCGCTCCCCACCCAGATCATGCCGTAGTCGTTCAGAAACCGCTGAGTGGGGGGAAAAAAACACTGAGTTTAAAGAAAACTTTGCAGTGACATCAGTTAAAGAGGTGAACTAAACTATATAGAACAGACTTCGAGATGACTCAACCACCACAACACAACTTCTCTGTTATACTGTATGTAGAAAGGTTCAAGTCTAAATTGGACATGCACTGACTTCATAAGATATATTGTAAATCACACAGACACAGGTTAGTGCTTCTATGGCTTTCAATACTGTGTGGTCCATCTATGTCTGTGCAATGTACCAAACTGATAGCTGAGGACCAAAAAAAACATTGCTCCGTTGTATCACCATGGCGATGATGGTCTTACCTCCATCTCCGATAACTGGCCCTGAAGCCTGTGGCATGTTTTTATGAGATCATCCTCTCTGCACCTATCACTGTTTTTCTCTAAAAACCACAGAAACAGAATGTTTTGGTTATCCAAACGTAACATGTTCCATACTCTTAATATCTTTTCTTTTCACTTAACAGAGATGAGAGGGAGATGACAGAGGTAGAGAACACTGTATAGGCCTACATGGGGCTGTATTTCTATAAATACATGAATACTAGGCCTACATGGGGCTGTATTTCTATAAATACATGAATACTAGGCCTACATGGGGCTGTATTTCTATAAATACATGAATACTAGGCCTACATGGGGCTGTATTTCTATAAATACATGAATACTAGGTCTACATGGGTTCTGTATTTCTATAAATACATGAATACTAGGCCTACATGGGGCTGTATTTCTATAAATACATGGATACCAGGCCTACATGGGTTCTGTATTTCTATAAATACATGAATACTAGGCCTACATGGGGCTGTATTTCTATAAATACATGAATACTAGGCCTACATGGGGCTGTATTTCTATAAATACATGCATACTAGGCCTACGTGTGTTGTGACTGGAGCTCTGTGGTTCCAGAACTGTATGATATATATGGTAGGCTGAAATAATTACCTGTTGACTTCTGAAGAAGCTTTATTTTCTCCTCCAGAGCTGTAATTATTTTCTCCTTCAAATAGAAAATCACAAAATAAACATAGATATGTTGTCAAGTCAAGAACTTGGTCTGTACATATATCAATGTTTGGGCATGTACTTCATGCATAGAATACTAGCCGGATGTGTATAGACCACTACTGTCTTTAGTATCTGTTTTCAGTGTTGGGGAAGCTACTCTGAAAATAAAGTTTACCAAGCTACCAATTACTTCACACTGGAAGAAGTTGAGCTCCAGTAAAGCTGCCTTTAAGAGAAATATAGTTTGTTTAACTGAAGCTACTTTGAAAAAGTAGTTCACTACATCAAAACTGCCTTGTAAAAAAGTATTATATCTAAGTCTGAAAAGTCATATAAATGTACTGGGTTGAAAAATATATACAATGCATTCGGAAAGTATTCATACCCCATTACTTTTTCCACATTTTGTTACATTACAGCCTTATTCTAAAATGTATTAAATTGCTTTTTTCCCCTCAATCTACACACAATACCCCATAAAGACAAAGCAAAATTGTAGCAAATGTATTTAAAAACGTGTAACTGAAATAGTAAAGACCCTTTACTCAGTACTTTGTTGAAGCACCTTTGGCAGCGATTACAGCCTTGAGTCTTCTTGCGTATGACGCTACAAGCTTGGCACACCTGTAGAGTTTCTTCCATTCTTCTCTGTAGATCCTCTCAAGCTCTGTCAGGTTGGATGGGGAGGGTCGCTGCACAGCTATTTTCAGGTCTCTCCAGAGATGTTCGATTGGGTTCAAGTCCGGGCTCTGGCTGGGCCACACAAGGACATTCAGAGACTTGTCCTGAAGCCACTCCTGCGATGTCTTGGCTGTGTGCTTAGGGTTGTTGTCCTGTTGGAAGGTGAACCGTTGACCCAGTCTTATGTCCTGAGCGCACACAGCATGATGCTGCCACCATCATGCTTTACCGTAGGGATGGTGCCAGGTTTCCTCCATACGTGACTCTTGGAATTCAGGCCAAATAGTTCAATCTTGGATTCAGCAGACCAGATAATCTTGTTTCTCATGGTCTGAGAGTCCTTTAGGTGCCTTTTGGCAAACTCCAAGCGGCTGTCATGTGCCTTTGACTGAGGAGTGGCTTCTGTCTGGCCACTCTACTATAAAGGCCTGATTGGTGGAGTGTTGCAGAGATGGTTGTCCTTCTGGAAGGCTCTCCCATCTCCATAGAGGAACTCTGGAGCTCTGTCAGAGTGATCATCGGGTTCTTGGTCACCTCCCTGACCAACACCCTTCTCCCCCTACTGCTCAGTTTGGCCGGATGGCCAGCTCTAGAAAGAGTCTTGGTGGTTCCAAACTTCTTCCATTTAAGAATGACGGAGGCCACTGTGTTCTTGGGGACCTTCAATGCTGCGGACAGTTTTTGGCAACCTTCCCCAGATCTGTGCCTTGACACAATACTGTATCGGAGCTCTATGGACAATTCCTTCAACCTCATGGCTTTGTTTTTGCCGGGGGACCTTATATAGACAGGTGTGTGCCTTTCCAAATCATGTCCAATCAATTGAATTTACCACAGGTGGACTCCACTCAAGTTGTAAAAACATCTCAAGGATGATCAATAGAAACAGGATGCACCTGAGCTCAACTCATAGCAAAGGGTTTGAATACTTATGTAAATAAGGTATTTTCTGCAAACATTTCTAAAAACAATTTTTGCTTTGTCATTATGGGGTATTGTGTGTAGACTGATGAGAAAGAACAACAACAATTTAATCAATTTTAGAATATGGCTGTAACGTAACAAAATGTGGAAAAAGTCAAGTGGTTGGAACACTTTCCGAATGCACTGTACGCTGTATATTCTTTTGGCGAAACATTGAATGGGTTAATTGCAGTAGTTAGCTACACTGTTACAGGGGCGGCTGCCACTGTTACAGTGGCGGCAGGTAGCCTAGTGGTTAGAGCGTTGGGCCAGTAACCGAAAGGTTGCTAGATCAAATCCCCGAGCGAAGGTAAAAATCTGTCGTTCTGCCCCTGAACAAGGCACTGTTCCTAGGCCGTCATTGTAAATTGACTTGCCTAGTTAAATAAATTGACTTGCCTAGTTAAATAAAGGTTAAATTAATAAAAATGATTACATGGCAAAAAAGTTATTAACTACTGAAAAGACTATGAATATTTGAATTTCGGTAAACAATCACCAAGCTACTGGAAAATGTAGGTAAATTACTATTTCAATGACATAGTGGAACTACTCCCAAACACTGTCTATTTTCAACTCGACAGCACAACTTTGGAAAATATGTTGCTGCTTGAGGAGGTCTCTTATTACCTCATCATACAAACTATAAGAAGTATCTTGCCATTCAAAATATGAGAAGTATCTTATACAAACTATAGTATAAGGAGTCTCTTGTCATGCAAACTATAACGAACAAAGGTCCAACACAGAATACTGATGCAACATTCACACATTTTGGCAGATTTGTTGTTTTTGTTTTTGTTTAGAAAACCTTTATTGGCACCATTTAGCTACTGTTCATACATAGTGTAGCAGAAATATGTGCAGACTTGGCACTTGTGTGACAGGCCTCCTGTAAGTGCAACTTCATCCCCATTCGGTGGTTGAGCTTTCCTTTAAAATGCATGCTTTTGATTGGTTGTTGCGGAGGATCACAGAGGTTGATGTGGTTGAGGTCGATTTCAGATCTAACCAAAACGCTGTCTCGCTGGAGGTGTTCACAGAAGCGTTGTTACCAGTTTTTCCATTGATTGCACTGGAAGTCGCTCTGGATAAGTGTGTGCTAAATAACTCAAATGTCATTTCTTTGTCTGAATGTGTGTGGTACTTGGCTCACCTTGTGGTCAATGTCCAGGGCTTGGGTCTTCACCTTGGTCTCCAGCAGGGTCAGCCTCTGCATCATAGAGGACATCAGCTCAAAATCACTAGGGGGTGCACCTGTAGGGTTCAGTCAGAGTTCACTAGATCAGGAAGCGTAATACCTGTATAATAAAAGCTACTGTACTGTCTTACGGTACAATGATGCATACATTTTTACTGATTCTGAGAACACTCTGTTTTAATGTTACTGTACATTATCAGAAACCCAAACTGTCTTTTTGGAAACCCACATTTGTGACCAGAGTGCTGTATTAGGAAAATGAGACACATTATTTTGTGGTCAATGCACACCACATACTAATCTAACAACCATGCATGAGATTTCCAGTGTTGTCGAAATGTGATGTGACGTTGGTTGTGGTTGTGAATATTTCAGCACAGGGTGAGTTGTAAGGACATCAAACAAACATACAACTACTGTTGCTTTTCCTTTGTTTGGCTTTTGATTTGGAAGGACAGGCAATATCAGTGGCTTGAGCCTGAGGCGTAGGGTGATTCAAAGCAGATACATCATTCAGCAGAGTAGCTTCATATTCTAAAGAAGAAGAAAAATGACAAGAACACAAACAGAATGACCCCAGGTTTTTAAAGAGCTATATTCAGAGGCAGTACATGTACTATGATCTCATAGTTAGACTATAACAGGGTTCCCCAACTGACGGCCGGCGTGGGTGATTTTATTTGACCATTCAAGTTTTAAGAGCATAAAAAGAATACTAAAATGTTATTTATTTTTAAATGTTTTATTGTTAGTCGTAAAAGACTGTAAAAACACCAGCAAATCAGCTCCAAGTTATTTTAATTTTGGAAATCTGTTCCAAAGTATTCCCATGCACAATAGAGAGATATGTGATCGTATACTAACCTAAGCAAGGTCTGAAATTATTATGATTTAGTAAAATATTATATCTTCTTGTGGTCAATTTGCAGTCTACAAATTATTTGTAATTATGTTCTGCCTCCTGGCCATCTGCTCAAGAAAAATATCGTCTTTGAAATACCTTAATCCCATACCTGCAAATGGATTCTCCTTGAAAGGCACTCTTCTCCTATTTGAGAAAAAATAGCAATCATCAGTAATGCAAATGAACATGGAAATCCATCTAATTGCAATACTTTTTGTCTAGGAAAAGATCCACTTTGTTTTCTCTTGAACATACCCTTGCTGGTTCATGGGCCCAGGAAGAGGAACACGTCGGGTTTTCCTCAACATTGAAAGTGGTGAGCTCATCTCCTTACGTTCATAAAACACGTGGGGTCGATAGGATGCACAAATGGCTAGCAGACTAGTGTAGAAGTAATTTTGTGATTCAACAATGAAAGTTTAAAAAAAATACAATATTTATGAGCACCTGGCTGACATTGACATGTTTGACATGCAAGCACATAGCAGCTAAAAACGCTAAATAAATGTCCTGAAAGTCTACACTTGGTTCAGTTAGGCTTAATAAACGAAATTAACTTTTATTTGTCATGCTAGGAATTTATGAATAACTTACAAGTGAATGACTCTAGATTCTGTAGGTTGGAATATTGTGCTTGCTCTTCTTTTACATCTAGAGGATTGTTTGGAGTTCGTTGCCATTGGTAACGTGGATCGTGACATTTCATTGGCTCGTTGCTGGTTCCAGAATTAAATACACCCTCCTTCACACCGTGAAGAACCAGCCAAAGGGATACGTTGAAAATGAAAGTGATACATTGTTATTCAAAGTATGACATTGTAATCATCCATCGACAAACCTTGATATAAATGGAATGATGTACCCAAACACTAGTCTACTTTTGTTTCAAAAGTTGTCACACACCTAGCCCTAGATCAGAACATACTATACAAAACATAACTATACATAGCATGCTATACAAAACATAACACTACAATGCAATACAATACAATACAATACATTAAATAGGCTATTGGCATATATGGAAAAAATTGAAGAATACAAAAATACCCATTTGTTTCACTAGTGCCAAATATCAAGACAATTATTTGTAGTCCCTATTAAAGTGAATTTACGCTGCTCATGACTGTAAAACAGATCTCTGTACTTGTGCCCATGCAGTCATGGTGCACACATCCCTTTCAGACCCATCATCTTCTAGCTGAAATAAACACCGATACACTTTTGCTGTTCAGAGACTCAACCCTCTTCAACTCTGGTCTGTGCTGTCTTCATCCTGCTGGTGCTGTTTGTGTTCACAGAGGCCAAGGTGAGGCATCCTTCAACCACAGAGGTCAAGGTAAGAACCAAAATATGAGTATTAGTAAAGTATTAAGTAGAGATTAGCCATATTAATTGTAGAGTTCAGCAATGTAGAGGTCAGAAATTGTATACATATCATCAATAGCACTTACTTGTGATGATTCGTTTTCCAGGTATTGTGTGAACGTTTAAGCAACAGCCTAAATTGTTGTGAAATGTCTAAAATCGTCCTATTTACTTTGTCTTTCAGATGAATGGAACCACAATTCCACATGTGCTAATGTGCTAAATGCTAACGGGTCTATAGGCCTACCTGCAATAAGGGTTGTTCTTGAATTGCAGTGGCATTTGGGCGTGGCATTTTGGAATACATTTATTTCATTTTTCTCTATTTAAAAAAATAAATAAAGATGTATTGGGTACATCTTCCCATTCTAAATTAACTAATATGGGAGCTTAATGACTTTTAATAATGTTTTACTATTATGATAACTTTGTGGCACCAGCAGGAGTAGTTACACCAGTGATGGTAACTCCAATGACTACATTTTGGTAATTGAGGATTTTCTTTAATGGAGGACACAGATGCTCGAATCTAAGGTCATTAACCCTTTAAAAATAATTTACTAAACTGTTTTTGTTTCATAATTTTGCTCACAGTGTAATTTCCCTACATGTAAAATGTGTAACACAAATTACATTATTTAGACACACCAAATTTTCAATGGAATCCTCAAATGTATGAGATACTGAAAGGGTGTGATTAACTAATAATTGTATTTAATATAGACCTTTCCAGTGCAACGGTTTGCAACTGGAGGGAATGCAAGGTTCTTGTATATCTTTGTAATGAGGGATTTTCAAGGTGGTTACACCAATGGGAATAAACTTAGGGACACATATTATATTTGTAAAAATAATAGTTCTTTTAATAGCCTGTTTTGTTTTTATTGATCTATACAAGATGTATAATACTTTTGTTTACTTTCTAGAATTCAAAAATATTACATAGATTGACATCTTTAAATGCCCCAAAACATGTCACTACAATTGTACTGGGTCACTACCGAGACAAGTCAATTTGCTTGGCCTAAGTACTTTCAACAATGCCTAAACATAACGTTTTGCAGTATAAAGCACTTGCAGTATGTGATAATGTATGTGATAATGATAATGTATGTGATAAATGGATAAACAGTTCAAAATAAACAGAAAACATGTATGATGTGTAACTATTTGTAATTTTGAAGTGTTTTTTGTAGATGTAAATACACCACAATTCAAGAACGACCCATAAAGGATTCTTCGGCTGTCCCAGAGAACCCTGTTTGGTTCTAGGTAGAATATTATCACCAAAGGGTTCTTAAAAGGTTATACGATGGTTAGTTGGGTAAGTTGGGTTCTACATCGGTTCTACATCTGATCTACATGAGGCCAAAAAGGGTTATCCTACAGGGACAGCAGAATAAACTTTTATGGGTCTAGGTAGCCCCTTTTCTAAGAGTGTAGAAATTCAGTTCCTTCTCTTGCTCTCTCTCTTCCCTCTATCTTCTCTGTAGGCAATCGGGGGCAAGCACCCTGACTCTTCCGTTTTTGCTGCAGTTGGGGCTGATGGTTGCACCTGCCTGACTTCAGACTCTGCTGTAGCACTTGGTATGCTCTCCTTGCACAAGACTCTGCAGAACTTCTGCAACAACAGTGGCAACAACATAAGAATAGCTTCAATGACTAGGCCTACTATATTTACCGGTGCTGTAGACCTAGCTGACCCGTTTCCATGATTGAACACCATGAAAGACTTAACCCAAATGATCTTGTAATAATCATACAGATACAGAAATAAAGTTGTGTATCTACACTCTTCTTGATATTTTCTTTCTCTGTCTGATAAATGGAGCCATATGAAGACTATGCCCATGACGCATTGTGGGCTAGGGATAGGCTAGGCATTAGCCTTGGAAAAATGACAAAACGTTGATAGTGCCAGAAAATGCACAGCAGGACATAGAAGAGAAATTATGTCGAATGGAAAGCAATACCTCCACCTGTTTTCAAAAATGCTTTCACACATACAATGCCTATAGAAAGTCTATACCCCCTTGAACTTTTTTGGGGCATTACAAAGTGGGATTGAATTATATTTAAATGTAATTTTTTGCCATTGATCTACACAAAATACTCCATAATGTCAAAGGGAGAAGAAAATTCTACACATTTGTACAAATTAATAGAAAATGTATAACTAAACTATAGTTGTCGCATAAGTGTTTACCTCCTTCGTTTAGGCAATCCTAAATTAGTTTCGAAGTAACATTTGGGGCTACTCCCGAGTGGTGCATCTGTCTAAGGCACTGCTTGAGTGCCTTACTACAGACCCGGGTTCGATCCCAGCCTGTGTCACAACCGGCCGTGACCGGGAGATCCAAAGTCCCAGTGTTGTCCGGGTTAGGGGAGGGTTTGGCTGGGGGGGCTTTACTTGGCTCATCGCGCTCTAGCGACTCTTTGTACCGGGCCGGGTACCTGAAGGCTGACTTCAGTCGTCAGTTGAACAGTGTTTCCTCCGACACATTCTTCTGGGTTAAGCAGCCGGGTGTTAAGGAGCGCGGTTTGGCTGGTCATGTTTCGGAGGACGCATGACTTGACCTTCGCCTCTCCCGAACCCGTTGGGGAGTTGCTGTGATGAGCCAAGATCGTAATTGGATATGATGAAACTGGGGAGAAAAGTGAGTAAAATGTAACAAATCACATAATAAGTTATATGGACTCACTCTGTGTGAAATAATAGAGGTTGACATGATTTTTGAATGACTAACCCTTCCTCTGTCCCCCATACATACAACATCTATAAGGTCCCTCAGTCAAGTATTGAATTTCAGGCCTCCCGGGTGGCGCAGTGGTCTAGGGCACTGCATCGCAGTGCTAACTGCGCCACCAGAGTCTCTGGGTTCGCGCCCAGGCTCTGTCGCAGCCGGCCGCGACCGGGAGGTCCGTGGGGCGACGCACAATTGGCATAGCGTTGTCCGGGGTAGGGATGGTTTGGCCGGTAGGGATATCCTTGTCTCATCGCGCTCCAGCGACTCCTGTGGCGGGCCGGGCGCAGTGCGCGCCAACCAAGGGGGCCAGGTACACAGTGTTTCCTCCGACACATTGGTGCGGCTGGCTGGGTTGTGCTTCGGAGGACGCATGGCTTTCGACCTTCGTCTCTCCCGAGCCCGTACGGGAGTTGTAGCGATGAGACAAGGTAGTAATTACTAGCGATTGGATACCACGAAAATTGGGGAGAAAATGGGATTAAAAAAAATAAATAAAATAAAAATAAAAATAAAAAATAATAATAATAATATTGAATTTCAAGCACATATTAAACTAAAAAGACCAGGGACCTTTTCGAAAGCCTCATAAAGAAAGGCAGTGATTGGTAGTGTTACGATCGTCGACGGAAGAATGGTCGGACCAAGATGCAGCATGGTATAGGTTAATCATATTTATTAATGATAACCAGCAACAAAACAAGAAAGAGAAACCAAAGAAACGTACAGCCTTGTAGGGCTCAACAGCAACAATACAAAAACAAGATCCCACAAACTAAGGTGGAAAAAAGGATACCTAAGTATGATCCCCAATCAGAGACAACGATAGACAGCTGCCTCTGATTGGGAACCATACCAGGCCAACATAGAAATACAACATAGATTGCCCACCCTAGTCACACCCTGACCTAACCAAATAGAGAATAAAAAGGCTCTCTAAGGTCAGGGCGTGACAGGTAGATGGGTAACAATAACAAATCAGACATTAAATATATATTTAAGCATGGTCCAGTTAATTATTATGCCGTGGATGATGTATTAAACTACTTTGACACATCAAAGATGCAGTCTTCCTTCTGAACTGAGCTGCAGGACAGGAAATAAAATGCTTAGTGATGTCACTGTGAGGCCGTTGGTGATTTTAAAACAGCTACAGTGTTCAATGGCTGTGATGGTAAAAAAATGAGGATGGATCAACAGCGTTGTAGTTACCTAATTTACAGAGTGAAAAGAATAATACAAATATACAGAAAAAAATATTCCAAAACATGCATATGTATGCAAGGCACTAAAGTAATACTGCAAAAAAAATACACTGCAAAGGAATAAACATTTTGGCCTAAATGCAAAGCCTTATGTTTGAGGCAAATCCAACACAACACATCACTCAGTAACTGCCTCCTTATTTTCAAGAATGGTGGTGGCTGCATCATGGTATGTGTATGCTTGACATCGACTGCAGAGTTTTTCAGGATGAAAATAAATGTGATGGAGCTAAACACGGGCAAACCCCTAGAGAAAAACCTGCTTCAGTCTGCTTTACCCCAGACTGGGAAAGGAATTCACTTTTCAAGAGGACATTAACCAACAACACAAATCCAAATCTACACTGGCGTTGCTTACCAAGAAGACAGTGAATGTTCCTGAGTGGCCAAGTTACAGGTTTGACTTAAATCTGCTTGGCAAGACTTGAAAATGGCTGTCTAGCTATAATCCCCAACACCTTGACAAAGCTTGAAGAATTTTGAAAAGAATAATGGGAAAATGTGGCACAATACAGGTATACAAAGCTCTTATGAGACTTACCCAGGAAGACTCACAGCTGTAATCACTGCCAAAGGTGTTTTTAACATGCATTGACTGAGGGGGTGTATACTTAACTAATCAAGGTATAGTGGTGTTTTATTTTTCTTCCACTTTGACATTATAGATTATTTCATGTAGATAGTTGCCAAAAAGGAGAATTAGTCTAAATCTATTTCAATCCTACTTTGTAACACAATAAAATGTGAAGAAATCCAAGGGGGGTGTAGACTTTTATAGGCACTGTAGACAGACTAGACACATAAATCATGTTTACTATGGAAGTTATTACAACTAATTATAACAAATGGTGCATATTGGCGTTACGGGTGAGCACTTATTTGTTATTGAATTAAATGACTATTTAAATGTTTTATCTCACAAACTGAATTATTGAAGACCAAGTCCTATTCTCATACACTGAATATAAATGATTATTCAGTTATAACACCAAACATTGTTAGGCTAAAACAAAAGGCACAGAAATGAAATCTTATCAAATCAGTCACTATAGGGGAGAAGTGAACGAGGGTAGAAATGAGGGAGCACATTTAATAAAAATGAAACGCTCCCTTGGTATTTGGATTTTGTAAATTAAGTTCCTCTCCATTCCACCTAGTGTCACTGTAAACCAGAGCAACGTCTGTAACCGTCCGGGAGACCAGAGAAGAAGTTAATAAAGCGCCTGTGCTTGTTTGAGATCTACTACATTGCAGCCAGACTGCGCAGGATTACTGATCTACATAGATCATCTCCTGGGAAAAACATCCGTTCGTTATGTGGTGAAGATTAGCGAATTTGCGCAGATCCTTGCTCAAACGTATCCCCTCAAACACGCTCACACAGGCTATCCACCATTGTTGTCATCAGCGATGAGACACGTATATGGAAACGATTGACTGGACAGAGAAAGGACAACAAACTAGTGAAACACGGTAGAAACACTTAAACATGAATGTCGCATGACCCACAAGCCTAGTGAAACATTGTAGACATAATACTCTGGAACAGTTGTTGGCGCTTGTAGAATAAGGGTTTCAGATGGGGGAGGTGAGAAAACTCCAGAAGAAATTGAGACAGATTGAGAATCTGGAGATCAACATTTCTCAATCTCTCACTCCAGAAGAAAGAGTTAAGGTACAGCACACGACTTCACTTCTAATCTTCAGCCATAGTTTTAATGTCAGGCGTGTCATGAGCGCACCGGTGCTTATTCCACAATCCCGAATAGATTTCCCTTGGTACTAATACTCCCGGATATGACTGTACTCGCTCCCAAGAGAGATCTTGATGTAGCACCTTAATCCTCCAATACAATCTTGCAGGTTACATTTTACATTATTACACTCTCGGTCGTGAGTGAGTTCAATTGAGGCCAACCTAGCTGGAGCACACCAAGACTGAACAGCTGATCATGAAATAACGTCACCCATGTGAGATAGAGAATAGGCTCGCTAGATCATAATCTTTAGAAATATAGTGGTGAACAACTTGCGTTCTCATTGGGTTTTGGCCGCGTTTTAGATCAACGTCATCTACACTGGCACTAATTGAATACGTCAAATGTAAGCATAACAATGATACCCTTCTCTTGTGTCGAGATGTATGACGCCTTTATAATCTTGATTTCGTGTCATTCTCATTGGGGTTTTGGCAATCTGAATCACCGTGTAAAGGGTAGGGAGGGGGTTGCGTTTATAGACCTTGGATTGCAGATGCTATGAGAGGATTTGAAGCCACCGGTCGGCCATATTGGCACTCCCTAGCAGGAGACTTCCATAGGAATGAATGGAATTCTACAGTATTTAAATTAAATGTTTCTAGGACAAAAGTACATGTATTTAAGTATTTTTGTTGTAGAGGGGACAGTAACATTAGTACTTGCAAAAAAAATACTGTGTAGATCTTTATTTAAAAATAATTATGTTTAGCTCACATATCATTTGAAAGTATACATTAAGGTGCCTGTAATAGAATAATTGTGTCAAAAACGAATGTAAACATTAATAAATACATTTCTGTAGCTTCCAAAATATATTTTTACAATTGAGGAGTGCCAAGATTGCTGCGCGGTGGCTTCAATACAGCACCCCCTGTCAGTCATTCGGGGTTTATACGAATCGTTGGGGGGCACATATCAATAGTCTACCATGGTCATTTTGTCTCCTTTCCTTCATCTGCTCTGATCTGGAAACATAGTACTATAATGGATGGATGTCTACTCACTGTCTTTTATCAGTCCATCTCTTCTCAGATCAGTCCAGATGAAGGAGGAGCGACGTTGGACTATTGAGACGTACCCAGGGAGATTTCTACGGTCATGCATGTTATTATTAACCTAAATTATGGGCTCAAACAAATCTAAGCCCCCCCCCTCCCCCTCCCCTCCATCTTCAGATCTCCAGGAAGGCGGAGCTCCGCACCAGATTGGCTGAACTTCTGCTGCAGCTTTCTGGCCCCCAGCAAACTCCGGGGATTGTGGGAGGAGGAAAACATGAGAAGATGAAAAGACAAGTGTAAGGAAAGAGAGAGAGGGAGGGAGAGCTAGAGGGAGATAGGGGAGATTAACATCCCTGTTCACAAGCTGTAACATTCACTTTGATGCTTTGATCTGGCTTGAGTCTAGCCGACATAGGTCAAAGTCAGTCAGTCATTCTTTCAAGGCATCCTAATGTATTGGAGGAGCAGAGGGGATAGTACGTCATGTAGCCATCACTTAGGGATTCTTTCCACAGAGTTACGACTGGGCACACTCTCCCAGGGCTTTGAAATACCAAGGGAATACCAGGGGAAATGTCATTATCACAAAGTAGTATAAAGACACGATAATGAAAATGATAGTGATCATCTGTTAATCAAATATACAACAACAACAATCTGTTTTCCACGCCATGCCGACAACTGTATATTTATGCACTTTGAAATTATACTTGTAATGAAGTGCTATAGAAATGTAATAAAGGATTGTCATTATTTGTAAGCTTGCTTGTGTGTCTATGGCTTAGCCTATGCACTGTTCTGTATGTCTGTGCACATGTTGCCCTGAATGTGACTGCACTGTCAATTCACTCTTGGTGTTTGGTGTGTTCTCTTTTTTTGCTCGGGGCACAGTGAAGCCACCTCTGAGGCTCTTCCATCACACAGCCCCTCTGCTACCAAGATCCCCAAGGGAGAAGCAGAGCCAGCAGGCCGACAGAAGAAGACAGGCAGTCAGAAGGAGACGGTAACAAGGGGAGAGACAGGAAGAAAGGAGGAGACGGGAGGACGGAGAGAGACAGGAGCAGGGGGAGAGCAGTCAGAGCCCTGTCTAGCTGTGACCGACACAAGCCCCAAGGAAAACCAGGAAGGTGGGGTTATCTTTCAACTAGGGTTTGTTAGATTATGTCGACACATTCTCAAACTCATTGGTATCTCACAAATGTATTGTGATTGAAGGAAAGAAAATATGGAAACAGCTCGGTAGGCTCCCAGAAATTATATTACAAATAGTTAATGTTTGGATCTGTCCTTCCCTCCTGGGTTGTGTTCATTAGGGTCCACTGTGGGCACACTGTAGCAAAACGCTTCAGAGCGACAAACCAAAACAACCATTTCGTGAGTTCAGAGCGTACCTACCTGTTTCAGACTGTTTTCTTCTGCTTCGTGCCTACTGAACACAAGCCTGATCTGTCTGTACTGTTTGTTTCCTAGATACAGAATTAGTTTCATGCTCTAGAGCTGACAAATACGTGTATAGTAGTTATTGATCAACTAAGGTTAGAGAAGTGTTGAGTCAACCATGGCTATTATAGTCTCTCCCAACGTCCCTGATCAGGCCTGTATTCACCAAGTGTCTCAGAATAGGCCCGCTGATCTAGTATTAGTTTAGCCTTTTAGGTCACACTGAATAAGATCGTATAGACCGATTCTAGATCAGCACCTACTCTGAGACGCTTTGTGGATACTTGCCCAATGTCCCTCCCTGTCTTATTCATTATGATATCAAAGGCAAAACGGGATCCTAGATCCGTGTCTGTTTTGACTTCCTTCCCTCATAATGCCACCCCCTTTTATGCGCGGTGTAACTATGAATAAGGTCGAGCAACCTGTCGGATCCAAGTGGAATAAAATCTTTGTTATTTTTTTCCAATAGGAATACCACCGTTCTCCATGCACTGTAATTTACACATTGGTAAGAGCTATTGATAAGATCCAGGTAAAGTACGCCGCTTAGATAAGGGGATTGTAAATATGAATAGACAATTGTTTCAGATCTATTTGAACTTCTGATCGCTGGAGACCAATGTGAAACCAGTCATATGGCAGCAAACGAAAGCATATCGACATGTCAACTTCCCCACAGAGACTTTTATAGAAGGAAGGCCTTATAACTTTGCTAGAATAACATTTGGAGAGCCAAGCTATAGGCTTCTGTAGCCATGCGCAAATGAGAGTATAGCGCCAAACGTAGAGAGTCGATTTGTGGTTTTCTAGAGTGTTTTAATTATATCTACTTTTTTTCCTGTGTATTTTACAATTTGTATCATGTTAAATATTAGCCACTGTCAGTTATACCCACACATATTTTTAACGGTTACTTTAGTGTTTGTTTCCTTACATTTGGCATCATTCCATTACACGGTTAGTTCACCTTTTTCTTTCCTCTGTCACATTTGTGTGGTAGGATCGCTAGTAATAGTGGATCATATTGGGCTAACGTATTGCAAGTTGTGCAGTCATTTGCGACATGTAGCCTATTGGAATCATTATGGACTGCAGACCATAAATGCAGTGCATGTAACAGTTTAAACCTGGGGCGTGGCGCACGGTTCACAACGGCTGGACTGTTCTCATCACAGTTCCATGATTAGTGAGGGTTATTTAAGGTCGATTTGGAGGACTACTTTTCAACCCCTATTGTACACTTTTCTCACCTTTCAATAGTTCATGGATTGATTAATTGAATATGGCAACTTTCAGGAGGAATCAAACCACTGTATTTTTGATTCACCAATATATTTTTTGTGTAAATGCTCTCCAAACCTGTTTTTTTTTAATTATTCATAAATGCTTTCCTAACCCTAAAAATATCAAGAGTATTTTTAAGTCGACCAATTGGTGCTGAGAAGGAGACAAATATTTGTGTACTTACATAGCTTTCTTTCATTGATCCCTCATTTTCTGAATAGTTCTCTCAATATATTCTAGTGAGTCTGTCAAACTAAATTCTAATTAAAGGTACACCAAATTTAAGGGATGGCTTTATATAAATGTACTGAAACCCCTATTGAATGAAAACTCCAGGGGAAATCTGTCGGCCATCAAGTGGAAGGGTTTTCAGCGGTTGATTTAAATGTATTCAGCGCACGCAAGGGAACCACGCCTGCAAAGCCCGTTACGCACCTGCACAAAGCCCGTTATGCACACACATCTAAATACCAACTACTGAGAAGTGCATAAGAAAGGCGTACAAGTCTGAATCTGTCCCTTTGTAAAAAAGTTCACGCAAGACTTGGGTTCTGGGTTCATGATGATTATGATGGGACCCTTTTTTTCAGATGCCGAGTTTACATCTCTCAAAGCATCATGGGAGAAAGCCAAGTTTCGCTTGAGGTCGCTGGAGGGTCACAGTGACATCGTCACCTGTGTGGTTGCTGTTGACAACCTGGTGATCTCCGGCAGGTAAGTGAGTCATTCTCCGATTTAATAATAGATCGCATAACTGTGAATAATTCAATTAATTTCTTTCTCCCTCCTCCTCTCTCTGTAACTCTTGACATGCTAACTTTCTCCTCCTACACAGAGCCATTCTCGCCTGAACAGAGTGTTATTGTACTTGATCCTTGCCTGCTCTCACTCTCTGTCTCTGTCTGTCTCTCGCTGTCTCACTCTCTCACACTCATTTTATCTCTCTCTGTTGTTCTCTCTCTCTATTTCTCTCTCTCAGTCGAGACACAACAGTAAAGGTGTGGCACGTTCCTACGGCAACCGAGCAGCGGAATCTGGGAGGTCACACTGGTGGAGTCACCTGTCTATCTGCCCCACCGCCTGAATACTGTAGGAGACTCGGTAGGGAATGGACACACACACACACACCTATGTCTTGCTATACTAACCCTAACTCCTAACCCTAAACCTTACCCCTAATTCTAACCCCTAAGCCTAAAATAGCCTGTATACAAGTGAGGACCGGTTTACTATTCGTGTGAGGACTGCTGGTACTCACAAATATAGTAAAACATGTACACACACACACACACACACTTATATTTCAGGCAGTGTGATTATAGTTTTAGTTCATCAGGTCAAATCCACAGAGAGAACTAGCAGCAGTAGACACTCTGAGTTACTCTCATTCTGACTGAAGGAGGGATCATGCCACTACTTGAACTTCTCTGCCCTTTCTGTCTCTCCACCCACGCTCCCCCTCTCTGTATCTCTATCTCACTCTCCAGGTTTTTTCTCTGATTCCATGAGCTACTTTGGCATAAGTCAGGCTTACATTACCAAGACCAGAACTCGGGAACGTATCATATTAAATCAATAACAACATGGATGATAATTATATGCGTACTGACTATGAACTGTACAATGACAACAAATAAAATGATTATTATTCCCTCCCCCACATATTCTCTCAACGCCCCCTTGTCTCTTCCCCTCCTTTCCCCCCCTCTCCTCCCTACTGTCAATCTTTCTCTCTCTCTCTCTCTCTCTCTCTAGCCTGGGAACTGTCTCTGGGAGACAAGGAGAGGTTCATCCTGAGTGGTTCAGCGGACTCTTGTGTGAGGATCTGGGCTTTAAGCACGGGTGAGTTCACTACATACATACATACACACACAGTCTGAGCCCTACAGCTTTGTCTGGGTGAGTGCCCTGTGTGCCTACGTAATTCCATGTGGGTGTTGTGGACAATTAAATCAGTGTTCCCCTCTCTCCATCCAGGCCAGTGTGTAAAGTCCATCTACACCTTTAACGCGGTGACTGCTCTCTGCTTTGTGCCTGAAGGCGATGGCTACATCATCACTGGATCAGGTTTGCGTGGATGCAGTTTCTGCGGGGGGGGGGGGGGGGGGGTGTACCTATATGTTTGTGTGTCTGTGACTGTCTATGACAGACTCAGTGGATCAGGGGTAGGCAACCCTGTTCCTGGGGTGCCGCAGGTACTGAAGGATTTTGTTCCAACTAGCTAATTGATCAGTTCAGTGATTGCCTAAATTCAACACGCCTGGTCTTCCATGTTGGTTAAATACAAGACATGGAAGTGCCTGCGGCGCTCCAGGACCAGGGTTTCCTAACCCTGAAGTTGACAATAAGTGTTGTCAGACTGACAGAGGCAGACAAGTGAGGAGACTCAGGCTCACAGGTATTTATGCAATACATCAGTAATGTCTGCCAGCAACTGTCAACTGTTAACCTCTCTTTCGCTCCCTCTCTCTCTCTCTCTCTTGCTCTTTACCATCCCTCCCCTCTCTCTTTTCCCATACTCTCACCCCCCCTCCATCTCTCTCACTCCATCTCGCTCGCTCTCTCTCTCTCTCTCTCTCCCCCTTCACCCCCCTCTCTCTATCAACCTCTCTCCCTCACTCACTCTTTACCCCCTCCCTCTCTCTGTCTGCAGATGGGGGTAAAGTCCAGGCCTGGAGCTGGCAAACCATGCACAACTGTCAATCAATCAATGCCCATGAGGAGGCTGTGACCTCCCTACAGGTGGCTGCCATAATCAAGAGCCAATAGTGTCACATTCTAGGCTTTTAAGCTATAGTGCTTCTGTACCTATGGTTGTGTTCAAACGGAAGAAAATGGACTGAAACTGGTCCAATAACAATTGCTAATTTCCTGCCCTAATGAACAAAAACTTGTTTTCATCAAGGCCTTGCTGAAATTAATGCAAACATTTCCACACCTTTGCCAGATCTGTGTGTGCTTTAGCCAACTTAGTTGTTGTCACGCCAAACAAATTGGCTGAGGCAGAATCAAAAATGGCAGCCTGAAGGACCAAATATCGTGTTCTCCTTATATGCTACACACTTGTAGGCAGTGTGGAAATAAATGATTTAAGATAAATTAAGATATATAGATTCCAAAGAGGTTCAAAAGAGTATTCAGTTATCTTTTCCTCGTTATTTCCAAATATAAATACATTATATTTGCGAGGATAGAGGATCAGAAATGGACTACAGTGGCTTGCGAAAGTATTCACCCCCTTGGCATTTTTCCTATTTCGTTGCATTACAACCTGGAATTAAAATGAATATTTTGGGGGTTTGTGATTTACACAACATGCCTACCACTTTGAAGATGCAAAATATTTTTTGCTGTGAAACGAACAAGAAATAAGACAACAAAAAAATCTAAACTTGAGCGTGCATAACTATTCACCCCCCCAAAGTCCTTACTTTGTAGACCACCTTTTACAGCAATTACAGCTGCAAACCCTTGGGGTATGTCTCTATAAGCTTGGCACATCTAGCCACTGGGATTTTTGCCCATTCTTCAAGGCAAAACTGCTCCAGCTCCTTCAAGTTGGATGGGTTCTGCTGGTGTACAGCAATCTTTAAGTCATACCACAGATTCTCAGTTGGATTGAGGTCTGGGCTTTGACTAGGCCGTTCCAAGACATTTAAATGTTTCCCCTTAAACCACTTGAGTGTTGCTTTAGCAGTATGCTTAGGGTCATTGTCCTGCTGGAAGGTGAACCTCCGTCCCAGTCTCAAATCTCTGGAAGACTGAAACAGGTTTCCCTCAAGAAATTCCCAGTATTTAGCACCATCTATCATTCAATTCTGACCAGTTTCTCAGTCCCTGCCGATGGAAAACATCCCCACAGCGTGATGCTGCCACCTTCATGCTTCACTGTGGGGATGGTGTTCTCGGGGGGTGATGAGGTGTTGGGTTTGCGCCAGACATGGCGTTTTCCTTGATGGCCAAAAAGCTCAATTTAGTCTCGTCTGACCAGAGTACCTTCTTCCATATTTTTGGGGAGTTTCCCACATGCCTTTTGGCGAACACCAAACGTGTTTGCTTATTTTTGTCTTTAAGCAAGGGCTTTTTTCTGGCCACTCGTAAAGCCCAGCTCTGTGGAGTGTACGGCTTAAAGTGGTCCTATGGACAGATACTCCAATCTCCGCTGTGGAGCTTTGGAGTTCCTTCATGGTTATCTTTGGTCTCTTTGTTGCCTCTGATTAATGCCCTCCTTGCCTGGTCTGTGAGTTTTGGTGGGTGGCCCTCTCTTGGCAGGTTTGTTGTGCTGCCATGTTCTTTCCATTTTTTAATAATGGATTTAATGGTGCTCCGTGGGATGTTCAAAGTTTTTGATATTTTTTTATAACCCAACCCTGATCTGTACTTCTCCACAACTTTACCCTGACCTATTTGGAGAGCTCCTTGGTCTTCATGGTGCTGGTGCTGCTTGGTCTTCGTGGTGCTGCTTGGTCTTCGTGGTGCTTCTTGGTCTTCGTGGTGCTTCTTGGTCTTCGTGGTGCTTCTTGGTCTTTGTGGTGCTTCTTGCTTAGTGGTGTTGCAGACTCTGGGGCCTTTCAGAACAGGTGTATATATACTGAGATCTATGAGAGATCATGTGACACTTAGATTGCACACAGGTGGACTTTATTTAACTAATTATGTGACTTCTGAAGGTAATTGGTTGCACCAGATCTTATTTAGGGGCTTCCTAGCAAAGGGGGGAATACATATGCACGCACCACTTTTCTTTTTTTTTCTTTTTGAAACAAGTTCTTTTTTTCATTTCACTTCACCAATTTTGATTATTTTGTGTATGTCCATTACCTGAAATCCACATTCAATTTAAATTACAGGTTGTAACAAAATAGGATAAACGCCAAGGGGAATGAATACTTTTGCAAGGCACTGTATACATGTTTGGCTAAAATACTTTGTAAGCTGTTTTAATACATAGTTTAAATGTCCAATGCAGCTGGTTTATCTCAATATCCAACCATTTCTTGGTAACAATTAAGCAGCTTACTGTGATTGTTTTCAATTAGCAAAGAGCCAATTCTGTCTGGGAGGGGTCTGAGTGGGGAGGGGAAAACTGAAAACTAGCTGTTATTGGTACAGAGGTTTGGAACTGTCTTTCTTATTGGTCTATTAACTAATTTGATACCAGGCATGCCAAAACGCCATCCCACCAAAACAGGCTGACATTTTTCAGCAGCCTTTTCAAAAAGCTCTTACACTAAAAGGGCATTATCATAATTTTGGCAATTTCACAGTATTGTTCCAACATCATAGTGTGGAAATATAAATAAAACACAAGAAAATCACGTTTTTGACTGCCCTGGGCCTTTAAAACTTACATTTATGTAGTGTTACATGCTCAACACATTTAAGCCAAAGCAGTGAAAGCATCATCCCCACCTTTGTTCATTAACCATGTGAAACCACGCACGCAAGCATGCATGTACGCACAGACACACACATGCACACACACACCGTATCCATGCATTGTACTCAGCCACTGCATTCAGTCTCCATGACAACTGCCCCCTATCTATCCTCCACAGTCTCAGGGTCCCCTGGTGTTCAGCAGCTCAGCAGAGGGTGGGGTGTCTGTGTGGGAGGGGCTCTGCACCAACCGCGACCCCCTGCAGCTGTTACATCATTGGGACGCAACGGTAACGGGCTGCGGGAGTCAGGAAGGTCGTCTGACCCTCAGTCCCCGTGGTGACAGGCTCTTCGTTGCCTACGGCAGAGCCAACCTCAGGATTCTCAACTGGAGGACAGGTGAGAAGCGGTGTGTGTGCGTGTGCATTCGTGCACTATATAGAAGAGCCAGCTTAATGTGTTACCATGCTAGACCTTACAGATCTGTGTACTATCTGATGTTTACCGTTCCCCTGTCCAATCACCACAGGCACCGTGTCCAGGCTAACCAATCACAGCAGCATCGCTGGAGTAACAGATTGTGTACATCAGACAGGGGGACTCCTCATTGGCTCATGCTACGATTTGTCGAATGGGGAAAGCACCTTGAACTGTGAGTAAAGCTAACACAACTGGTTGTTCTCTGAATATTATGGTACAATTGCCACCCTATAGAGCCACGCTGTTCATAGAATGCATTGTTCCCTAAATTTATTTTGGTTTTCGTCAACTTTTTCTATCTACTTTTCTCCTTTTCTCCTTCCATCTCTCCCAGTGTTCTCTCTACCTCAGTGCAGGTACCTGGCCTCGCTGACCTGGGCGGATGCTCCGAGAATCCTTTGCTTTGCGGCGTGGCTCACGGGCAGTGGGGGTCACCGCTGGGTCACCGGGGGTCGTGCCCTTACGGTGTGGGAGCAGCTCCCCAGCTCCGGTCAGCAGAGGTGGGCTCAACACCTTTCTCTCAGTACTCCTCTAGGGTCAATGAATACTGATCTGATGTTTTAATGCTTTTCAGTTTAATAGCACTCAGAAGTTCTTTATGTGTGCACCTGACAAAAAAGTTCACTATTACTCATGTGCCCCTCACCTCACTTCTTCATGTACTTTACACTAAACGACATTGGTTTGAATAAGTTGAATAATATTTTTTTGTCCGTTTTTGTAAAAGAGAGGGGTCTCCCTTCTTTTTTGTGTGTTTTTTTTGTTTGTTTGTTTAACATATAGAACAGTGTAGAGTAACGGAGAAGAGAGAAGAGAGTTTCTTCCGAAGTAGCGATGGAACTGGGATTTGATCCCATGCTTGTAGGCTACTGACATATGAGTACCACAGTGGAAATAAGCCTTCAGGCTAGAGCAGCCTGACACCTTTTAATTATCAAATAAATTACATTTCATATTTGTGCTGAGGGGGTGGTGCTAATCACTAGACAACCCCAGGCCACAGTATAACAAGAATAATATGGGCTGTCGGTGTCTAATTGAGCAATAAGGCACGAGGGGGTGTGGTATATGGCCAAAATACCACGGCTAAGGGCTGTGCTTAAGCGCGACACAACGCGGAGTGCCTGGATACAGCCCTTAGTCGTGGTATATTGACCATATACCACAAACCCCAGACGTGCCTTATTGCTATTATAAACTGGTTACCAACGTAATTAGAACAGTAAAAATAAATGTTTTTTAATACCTGTGGTACACTGATATACCACGGCTGTCAGCCAATCAGCATTCAGGGCTCGAACCACCCAGTCTCTAATGGTGATGTTGTCACAGGGGTGATGTCACAACGAAGCGAGACAACCGATTGGACGCCTCCCTGATGGAATCAGAGGGAGATTCCGAGGACGAGGAGGACAGTGATGGTGAGGAGGGGGGGGGGGGGTGACAGCGGGCTGAAACACACACACGAGTAATATACATAGATCAGAAAAACTCAAAGCAACCCGTCTCAAAGGGTTTCTACTACAAGAAGCCATTGGTTCAAAGAGTCTCCTTTAGCTTCAGCTGTAGACAAATCTATATAAATCAAAAAAGTAGCTGTCAGATTATATCTAAGTAACTTCAAGACTGATCGCTTTGATAAAGATATGGGCTCGATTCAATCCGAAGCGCTGAAGACCGACGCTACAGAGGGGTAGGAATGTAAAAGCGATGCATTCACGGCAAGCATGCATTGTGGTCCCGTGTGGCTCAGTTGGTAGAGCATGGCGCTTGCAACGCCAGGGTTGTGGGTTCATTTCCCACGGGGGGACCAGGATGAATATGTATGAACTTTCCAATTTGTAAGTCGCTCTGGATAAGAGCGTCTGCTAAATGACGTAAATGTAATGTAATGCATTCATGTCGGGCT
This sequence comes from Salvelinus fontinalis, assembly GCF_029448725.1. Taxonomy (NCBI): domain Eukaryota; kingdom Metazoa; phylum Chordata; class Actinopteri; order Salmoniformes; family Salmonidae; genus Salvelinus; species Salvelinus fontinalis. Next base: position 22,733 of record NW_026600610.1, on the reverse strand, counting down.
CAATCGGAAGTGACCTATAGCGAAGGTCTTCAGCGCTACGGATTGAATCGAGCCCTAAAGATTGAACATGTCAACTTTTTAAAAGAGCATGAACTGGAAAGGGATGTTACGCGTTTAACTATGACTCCCCACGTTACTGTAGATTACGATGATGACAAAGAAGAGAACTACACATCCCAAGATGCACCAGAGTCGGGCTCAACGTCGTGGCTTCGCTGTGTTCTCCAGTGAGAGCCAGTTTCACGCCACCCGCCACCACCAAGCCCAAGACGCTGCGCCTCACAGCATGAAGAGCAACAAAGGCGAGAGGAAGGGAGTGAGGGGGCCAGTGGAGATGGATTAGAGAGGGGGGGGGGGTGAAGTGTGACAGATTGAGAGAGTGGCGGAGGTGGAAAGAGAGCATACGGAGAGGGAGTGAGTGCGAGCGAGAGACCGATCATTTCCCATGTAAATGTTGTCGTTTCATGTATGCAATAAAGCTGTCATACTGTGACCTTTCTGCCTCCAAATATTTCTCCTTCATATTGTGTATCCCTGTGGTGGCACCTCGTTTATTATGAACACTAGGTATTCTGCTCATCACCCCACTCAACCTGCCCTAGTGTAAATGAATGTATATTGATTGTCCTCCACCTCTCTGTCTCGTCCGTTTTTTCTAAACAGAACAGAATACTTTTTCCCTCTGCCCCCAAAACGAGAATATTAACGCCATTTTCTGTATCTTCATTATTTCCGTCCTCGGATACATTTCTTTCTTTTTTTGCCGTCCTTTTAATTGAACGAGTTTAAAAGCATAATTAGCATTTCAATCTTTCCTACAGTCTCCCTCCGTCCTCCTCCTCGCTCTCGCTCTCTCTCTCTCTCTCTCTCTCTCTGACTCTACATGTCTCTGTCGCTAAGGCAACCAATGCCTTTTCCTACTCGCTCTCTATATCTCCCCCTTTCTCACTGTCTCCCTCATTCCCTCTCTCTTCAGCCAGAGGTAGGCATGTTAACTGATATCTGTCTGAGTGAATGTGGTGTGCGTGCTTGTGTGACAGTGAGTTGTCTGCTGGTGGGTGTGTGTGTGTGTGTGTGTGAGAGAGAGATAGAGCGTGTGTTCCTGTCTGTTTGACTGAGTGACAGCGGTTGTAGATATGAAGTCAATCTGTCTGGAGCTAAAAGTCGCACCATGTGGGATATTGGCCCCATGAATGCGTATGATGAATGTTTTGTGCACAGGCGTGTGCTTGCAAGTCTGATGTGCGAACTGTATAAGCATGTGGCAAAATTAAGCGCTCATTTTGGACAGCCAGGAGTGCCACTGCCCAGAAGAGAGAGAGAGAGAGAGAGAGAGAGAGGGGTGTGTGTGTTTTCCTGTACTGCCGTCTATGAGTGTCTGTTTACATTTTCAATATCAGTCAGTGTTAGAAGAGAAGTGAACCCCCTCTCTCTTTCTCTCTCTTTCGCTCTTTCGCTCCTCCTCTCTTTTCTTTTTCTTCTTTCCTCCCAGAGAGAGAGATGATCGGAGGAGTTGGGGCTCAGTGAACAGAACGAAGCGATGGAGAGATGGTAAGATGGAGCGAGTGAGTGGATGTTTAGACAGACACAGAGTCAGACCCTCTGGTTGTATGCATGTTGCATGAGGAGTCCAGTTAGACAGTGGACAATGCATTTGTAGTGTTAATCGTGCTCTATTTCTCTTTTTGTCTCCCTCCTTTTCACTCCCACCTCTTTCTGCTTCTTTTTATTTCCCCCTCTGTCTCTCTCTTATTTTCTCCTTCCTTCCTTCCTTCCTTTCTTCTCTCTCTCTCTCTCTCTCTCTCTCTCTCTCTCTCTCTCTCTCTCTCTCTCTCTCTCTCTCTATCTCTCTCAGCTCCATCTCTCCTGTCAAACGACTGACCGCCCACCGCTGCCTTTTCTTCCTCCTGGTTGCCGCGGTGACGCGACCCTCAACCTGTAACCGTGACGACGAGGGCGAGGGGCAGGTGGAGGCCTTCTCAGCCCAGCTGTCCGTCACAGGACAGGTCACACCCACCCCTATTTGGTCCGTGGACTGGGGCCCCACACTAGCCCTGGAGGACGAGACGCATCACTTCCTGTCCAGCCAGGAAGCGGACCTGTACCACCATGGCCATGAAGTCCCCACGACAACCGCTGAGGCCTGGCTGCATCATCAGAGTGCACCGGGCGGCGTTTTGCCCCAGGAGCCCCTGGATCTGCTGGAGGCCCCGGACGCAGAGGGAGTGGCGGATGGAGGAAGTGAGGCGGAGGAGAGAGAGCCTGAGGAAGGTGGGCACCATAGAAATCAGTAAAGATTAAAGAAAGAAAGGATTTGTGTTGGTGGGCATGAGAACAGAGTGTTTTGGAACAAAGACATCAGAAGAACTCTGAGGGCATCAAGGGAATAACTTCAATTCCCACTGGGCTGGCTTTGTGTGGATGGATGGCTGCGTCTTGGTGGTGGAGAATGCTTAATCAAGTTTTCTGAACTCACAAAAACACACCAAGCGATGGAATGGACGACTTCATTGGCTCATTCTCCTTTTGAGTTTCTTTACAGACAATATGGGAGTTCTCGAAAAGCAGAGCTGTGTTTTTTTTCTTACATCATTGCAGTTGACCTGGGTTATATTCATAAGGCACCAAACGGAAGAGAAATGACTGAAACAGGGATGGTCTAACTGGACTTGTCCAATAAGAAACGCACATTTTTGTTTTCGGTTGCAAAACATTTCAAAGCGTTTTCCGTTGCATGCTCTAATGCACATGACACTGGTTTTCTTCTATTGTGCTTCTATTGTGATTTGATTGTTCCTTCTATTGTGCTGATTTCCAACCATGTGAAAGGTAACTCCTCTATGTGTGTGTGTGTGTGTGTGTGTGTGTGTGTGTGTGCGTGTGCGTGTTCTCCAGTGGACCCTCAGTTTTATGTCACAGTGACCATCTCCTCTCTGCTCATCCTGACTGCTGTCATCATAACAGCCAAACTCTGGTAAGAATCCCCCCCCCCTTCTTTTTCTTTCTACCCCTTCTCTGATACATAGTTTTTATGTACATCAGGAACCTTCAACAGTGTTATTTGTTTGAACATGGGAATGGTAAAAATCGGATCTACTGTAGAAGGAGGATGAAAATACCTTCCCAATGTTTAAAGGCTTTCAGAGGTTTAAGGTGACGCAATTTCAACCACTTCGGGTCTTGATAGCCATGACGCTGTGTTGCTACATGCCGGTAGCATCTAAACAGTTTGTGGGTTTTCTCTTTTGTTTTCATATCATCTTTGATGTACCATTCACCTATAAAATCAGCTGGGTGTGTGTGGTGCATACTCCAACGTGAAATGAAAACTCCGACCTCTGGGATGTAGAAGAGGGCTCGTGCTATTCGCTTCAGTTGTTTGACAATGGAGGTCTCTTCTTCCCACCTGCTCTTTCACTCCTCCTATTCTCCCATTTGTCTCTCCATCTCGTTCTCTGTCTTGCCCTCTTTTTGTCTCTTTCCCCTGCTCTATTTTTCTTACCTTCTGTCACTCTTAATTTCTCTCCCTCCTTCCTGTCTCCCCTCTCTCTTTTCAACCCCCCTCCTCTCTCTCGTTCTCTTTCTCTCTCTCTTTCTCATCCCCATTCTTCACTTTAATTTAGCTTCATCACCTTTCAGTAAGACTGGGTTCAGGTTGATCCTTGATCGTCACACAGTATTCTTATCTTCTTCCACAGTCCTATTACTCCCAGCACTGCCCGGGCCAGCTCCAGATCCTCAGATAATCCCTCTGCTCACTGTGTGCCGATACACTATAAGCCCCAGCTCTCTCTGTCGCTCCCTCTCCCTCTCTCTTTTTTTTTCTTTCTCTCTCCCGCTATCTCTCTCTTTCTCTCCACTGTAGGCTGGTTGAAGGTGTGTGTGCTGGAAACAAGTGTTGTTGCAGTGGTTAATTGGAGCAACAGTATTTCTCTCTCTCTCTCTGTCTTGTGTAAGTGTGGGTTTTTGTTGCAGATTCAGTATGACTGTAAATATACATATTGGGTAAATTTTGGTGAGGAATGGGGGGAAGGTTACAGTGGGAATGGAATAGGTGTTTGACGGATAAAAGTAGGGGATTGAATAGAGGCGAGACAGTGTAGAATTGAATAGAATTCTGTTGATTGTCATAATGGAAAAGCAATCGATGTTGGAGAACGTTTCACCGTGTGTGTGTGTGTGCGCGTGTGCGTGCATACACACACATGCATGACTGGAACTGCATGTCTGTGATCTACAGTGTGTGACTGTGAAAAAGGCTTTGTTGTGTGTGAGTGCTCTAAAGAGCTGTGTGTATGGTGTACCTGTGACTCTCACTGTGCCAACAACATCATAACTCATACACGTAATTGGAAGGATGTTTCCCCACATCAGCCCTGTATCCCCTTCCTCTCACGCTCTCGTTTCATCGCTCCCCCTTTCTTCCTTTTCATTTCCCCCCCCCCCCTATCCCCCTTTCGGGAAGGTAGCCTAGTGGTTAGAGCGTTGGGCCAGTAACCCGAAAGGTTGCTGGATCGAATCCCCGAGCTGACACGGTCAAAGTCTGTCGTTCTGCCCCTGAGCAAGGCAGTTAATCCACTGTTCCCCGCCGCCAAAGACGTGGATGCCGATTTAAGGCAGCCCCCCCGCACCTCCCTGATTCAGAGGGGTTGGGTTAAATGCAGAAGACACATTTCAGTTGAAGGCATTCAGTTGTACAACTGACTAGGTATCCCCCTTTCCCTTTCTCTTTACCTCTCTCACACCCTCTGATTCCTTCACCTCTTCACCCTCTTTCTTTCTCTCTCTACCCGCTATTTCAACCTCGACCACCACCCTCTCTTTCTCTCCCTCCCTCCCTTTCTTGCAACCTCTCTCCTCTTCTCCCTCTCGTCTGACAGCGCTTTAATGAGTCAAATGAGTGCATTAACTCTCTCTCAGAGGCGGTGTAATGTGTTCGCCGTTGCTAAATGCCTATGTCATTCCCTCTTTTCCTCTCACTCAGTCTCGCTCTCCGTCTCTCTCTTTAACTCCGTCTCTCTCTCTCCCTCTCTGCCAGTTACGACCGCAGCTGTTCCCAGCACCCACCCCCGCTTTCCCGTGGCGTGGCCCCCCCCCTTTCTCTAGCCCTCCCTCGTTCCCTGGCTCTGGAGGACAGCCGGCAGACACTGCACGGCACCCCCTCCTTTACCGACAGGGAGAGGTAATGAGTCGCCTCACCAGCTCACTGGAGAGAGAGGGAGAGTGTTTGTGTGTATTTGTGTGGAGTTGTTAGTACATTGATTTGTGTGTGTGTGTGTGTGTGTGTGTGTGTGTGTGTGTGTGTGTGTGTGTGTGTGTGTGTGTGTGTGCTTTTGTGTCTGAATCAATTTATGTCTGCGAATGTCTGCATGCGTGGATGCATGTGTGTGTTTGTTTCTCAGTGAGTGGATGATGTGTCAAGGAGTGCATGCTCCCTCTCCATGTGTGGTGTATGAGCATCATAATGGTATATGTGCATAATTAGGCGTCAGTGTTAGTCTCTGTGGAGTACACAGGCCTGAAGTGTTATGGATGTGAGATGTATGTGTGTTTTAGAACTTCCTCTCCTATGAGTCATACAGCTCTGGAAGCAGTGAGCGCAGAATCCATGAAATGATGTTTTTATAGCCAGGGATTTAAAGTTAATTTCAATCAGGATAATTGGACTCTACTCCAGTTCTCCTCGTTTCTCCTCTCCTTCTTGTCCTTTCTACCCCCCACCCCCGCTCCAGTTCTACTTGTCTCTCTTTCTTTCCCCTACTCTAGTTTTCGTACTTTTCTTTCACCTACTCCAAATTCTCCCTACTCTGGTGTTATATGATACTGATAACGTATTATGTTCTAATTCTAGAAGTGCTCTTTTCCCTCTCCTCCCTTTTCCAGTTCTACCCTTCTCCTGTCCCTTAACCCTTTTCCTCTGCCCTCTCTCTCTCTCTCTCTATTCCCCTTCTTCTAGTTCAGCATATATATTCTCATCTCGCTCTCCCTCTTTCTCTATTTCCCTTACTCTAGTTCGGCACATGCCATATCATATCTCTCTCTCTCTCCGTCAGGATCCCCGTGGTGAACCTCTAAGGCGGCCGCTTTTGAATTGATACACATTTCGACGGGATGCGACGGAGAACATCGACACCGCCAGAGGGTGTGCCCACCGTGGCCCACCGCGTTCTTCTATTTATCTTTGACTGTGAAAATGAAAATCAGGAAACCAGGTATCCAGCCATGGCAAAACCTACTTTTCCCTCCATCTCTTCCTCCTGAAGGAGAAAAGCCCGATCTCATCCCGTCCTTCCTGCTGCCATCCTCCTACGCCTCTTTTCTCCACTTTCCTATGGCTCTCTGTCATTGTCGACTGACCAAACCTTCCGATCTGTTTTATATTCCGTTCTGTACTGCCCCAGGCTGTAGCAGCAACACACGTACATCTCCCCTCCACTTTATCCTCTTTGACTAATTCACAAGCAAACAGTGTTAGATATCAATAGAATGTTTTATTCCCGCCGGTGCCAAAACCGCATAGCTATATGGGGCTGTTTGGAATATTTCATACAGCTATCTTGTTTAGCTGAACCTTGAACTATGATGAAATAGTGGACTTGGTTGTTGAAACTTAGTTGAAAGTGAAATATGTGTGTTATCTGAAACTGAAATGTAGGTGTTCAGCTAGCTGGTGAAGGGTTAAAACAATCCCCGTTTCCTAGGACTGAAGGGGGTATTTCACAAAGCTGGTTGGCAATGTTGTCGCCAGCAGCCAATGTGCTTAACACGACACGGTCCAAAAATCACTGTTTACTCCCGCTTGGAATGCAAATAGGCCCACTGCAGCTTCCACATTCGCAATGTGTTTTCTGGGTGTTTTTTATTCCCAAAATGATTCTCTTCATTTGTTCCTTTAATTTTCTCGCTTCTTTGCCGGTTCTCTTTGTTGTGCCTTTGTGAGCGTGTTATTTTGTCTCTGGAGCATGGGGATGAGCAGTGTTTATATAGTACTGCTCTATATAGGGTTGTGAAATTCTGTAATTTTCCCAAAATTCCCAGGTTTTCCAGGTTTTGGGTCAAGATTCCTGGAATTAGGAGGGAAGGAAATACAGGAATTTCCCAACTGGGATTTCTGGAAAACCAGGGAATTTGCGGAAAGTTTTCCTTGTTGTATATGAAAATAGTGGTGCAAACAATGTGCAATACGTGTTTGCATATATTGCAATCAGTACAATCAAACGATACATGTGGTACAATCAATGGTGGTTGCAGGTTAACATAATGGGTATAAATGATTCAGTCCAGAATTAATGACTCATTTTTACCATCATCTGTTGTTTCTATCGAAATTCTGCTCTGACTTCAAAGCGTACACTACTGTTTACTGTAGGATATTAGGGTAATGTACCTGTCCAACTCTTCCACCAGCTTTGAGAAATGACCCTCTGGACTTCCACTACACTAGTACACATAGTGTTGTGACATCATACGTGACTCGTGTCGTTCTGCAGTCTAGTGTTCCTTGGTTCTCAGTAGCATTCCTGTAGACGTGTGGTTCCACTGTATGATGGAAAAACAATAAAAACTCAACACTGGTGTTTTAGCACTGTGTCCGACTGGACTTTACTGGCCAGTGGCTTTGGGTCAAGATAGAATTGACAATGTGCGAGGGCCAGCCTTACAGGAGAACAATGGATGTATCTCAACTGGCCTCCTTTCCTTCATCCGTCCTAAGTTGAAGATACCCAGGTTACGACGACCTAATAATTCCATGAGGAGACTTATGAAAAATCAACAGATTAATGGGACAGATGCTGTTGCTAACTAGCATCCCTGATCCCTTCGTTTAGAATCCTACCTCATTTATGCAAAGACATATGGGATATTAGAATTATTATGTCTTAAACTTTATCTCCAACCTAGCATCTGTACTAAACTTTAGGATGAGAAGGAGAAGAGAGATTGTCATAAAAGAGACCAGCAAATACACATGGGAGCCATGTGTTCTAATTGTGTCATTCAAATCCATTAACTGCGAGTTCCATTTGGCTTCTAGTGCAGATCAGAGCCATATATTTAGATATCAGAGCCATGTATTAAAATATAAATATATGGCACTGGTGCAGTTATACTTCCTGATCATGACAATCTCCTCTTCTCTATTTTATCCTAGGTCAGGTAATGCTTGTCAGGTCTACATCATCCCAACCTAATGTGTTTTCGAATCTGTAATAAGATACAGGAGAGCAAGCCACTTTACACTGTTGAGACATATCCATAGAAAATCCTACATTTACTGGAAGTATTAGAAGCTGCGGTGTGAGAGAGCCCAGACAGTCTGCTGTTGCTTTTTCATTTCCTCTGGGCATTTTAATGATCAATCAAGGTAATTGATTGGCTGAAGTCCACTCCAAAGTTAACTGCTGGCTGATTATGAGTCCAACCAGCAGACACTGTAGCGCTCCGTAGTCTGTGTGTTTAAGGAAGGACACACACAGTTAGGTATACACATGCAAAGTCACATCTGAAGTTTTACGCACACACAAAGTATCCCTCTCACAGCCACGCGCACATAAACACACTTTTTTTTAACGTAACCTTTATTTAACTAGGCAAGTCAGTTAAGAACAAATTCTTATTTACGACGGCCGACGCTGGGCCAATTGTGCGCCGCCCTATGGGACTCCCAATCGCGGCCGGATGTGATGCAGCCTGGATTCGAACCAGGGACTGCAGTGACGCCTCTTGCAATGAGATGCAGTGCCTTAGACCACCTCGCCACCTAGGTGTACAGCTGCTAGAATTCACAGCTCCCATCTGGTAGGAACCGAGCAAACTGTGAAACAGTAAAGCTCAAATCACACGGACTGAAATTAACACGGCTATTTATAGAGGGGGAGAACGAGAGAGAGACGGAAAAGGGGGAGAAAAAAAAGTTGGGAAGAGGGAGGAAATGGGGTTAAAACGGAATAGGATAATTTCCCTGTCTCTCCATCCCCCTTTTCTCTCTCTCTGTGGGTTCCATGGGAGTTAATAGCTACCATTAACGTCATGCAGGATAGGGAGAGAGGGTTTTTAGAGAAAACAGAGGGAGGCTGAGGAGAGAGGAATAAAGCGAGCGAGCGAGCGAGAAAGAGACACGGACAGGATGAACGTGAAAAATGAAATGTGGAGCGTGTGATTGGGGGGGGAGGGAGGGCAGACAATTCCGACAGGCAATTTTGACGGTGAAATAGAAGCTTTGGGCAAAATATACCGATATCAAATATGAATGCCCTATGTGTGTCTGTCTGATGTGTGTACGTGGCAGAGAAAATGAGGCTGAGAGACGGAGAGTGTGTGTAACCAAGCCGACTGATCACAAGGGTAGTTCCAGCGCTCTAATATATTAGTCTCTTTGGGGATAACCTAATTAAGGGTCTGACCTAACACAGAAATCCCCCTTCTGTGAGTTAACATTTAGCTAGTGATGCAACCTCCAGTTACACTTTGAAGTATGCCCAAAAAAAACAGAGACTAAATGAATAGAGGGGGTTCAATTTATTACCAACAATTAATATCCTGATTTTATACATGTCTCAACTCAATCCTCAGCAGAAAAAAAATACAAACAAACAAAAAGTGTAACACAGAGTACACACATCAAATACACACCTTCCGTTTCACTGCTTGTGGCTCTGCTTCTCCTGATAAAACAGACAGCAGCGAAGCTCTGCCCAGAGAAGATTATACTCTCTCTGTCCGTCTCTGTGTACTTGTTAGAATGGGTTTGGGTCTGTGTATATACACAGTGCAGATAGTCCGTCTGTCTGGTTGTGTGTACACACCTATCAGAATGGGTGTCAGTCACTGCAAGTGTGTCTGTCTCACTCAGTGTCTGTATATACATATATATATACAGTGTGTGTGTGCATGGATGTGTGTGTAAATCTTAGTGTGTTGTCTGTGCATTGGTCACATTATCGGTCTATGAGTCTGTGTGGGTCTATGTGTCTGTCAACCTGTGTGTCAGTCCATCCATCTGACAGTGGATCAGTGGGGGTGTTCCGGGTCTCTCTGCATCTCTGCCTTCAGTTGGACTTGGACCAGATCTTCCCACTTCCACGGAGCCTGAGACAAAAAAAACAAACAAAAAACAGACAACAGTTATTACATTACCCTAAAATGATGTCTCCAACAAGCGGCCGTTTCTTCTAAAGGCCGGGTATCTCTTCACGTTGCAGCAGATAAACGCCGGTCTCTAATAGACGTAGGCGGGTATCAAAGTGGAATTTCTCGTCAAGGCAGATTGCCGCTCTGCTCCGAGGTCATTTCACACACTGCACCTCGCGCTAGATCAGTGTTTCCCAAAACTCATCAGTAAGCTTTGATTATTTGAATCCGCGGTGTAGTGCTAGGGCCAAGAAACCTGAAGATTCACCCCTTGGGGGTCCCCAGGACCGAGAAACAATACGCTAGATGATTGATCATTGCATGTCAGTGTGGGGGGGGGGGAAAGTCCCCTAAATCACAAAATTATTTTTGACAAATATATGAATGACTGCGGCTGGTCTAGCGTGTAAGACCACCGCCTGCAGCACACATACACCAACCCAATGTGGCTATGAATCCCGACCCCACCCTCCATCTCCCCGTCTCTGTATCCCCACTCATTTCATGCAGTCTGAATAAAATCTACAGGTAGGAGCAGAACAGCATATTATATAACAGGTAGTGCATGTTCACAGTCCCCACTTCAAACGGCTTTTAAAGGCTTATCTCCAATACACGCCTGTCTTCAATAAACAGAAGAGGGGTATGAGGAAGTTGTCAGCTTGACGTTGCAACGTCAGTCATCTGTTCGCATCCTGTACAACAGGGGCAATACTACGATGCAGGCTAGATCTACTCCGGGTTTTATAAAGCTAGTCAGCTTCAGTTAGCTTCACATTCCAGCTCAGACCTTTATTCATTTTACGAAGGTGCAAGGTGGATATTGATCGTGCACCCGCCGCTTACTCGAGCTGAGTTTGTAACTGCGTGTTCATGTCGAACGGCAAACTCTTTAATAAGACAGTGCTAAAAGGTAAATCCATGGGCCAGTCAGTGTCACATTTTCATTTGTGCCGAAATCATAATGAAAAGTTATCTTGCAAATTCAGCAGGCTATGGTGGGAAATAGGCTGTTAGAAGTTCCGTCTTTCTTTTATTACGTATCGGAAGGCCGTCTTTGGTGTGCTTGTCAAAGAACAAGCGCCTTTTACCCACTAACGTTACTATCGATAACATATTTTGATTAAGTCGTACAAATGTTTTACTGTGCGTGCTGTTTAAAATGCATCCTGTCATTACTAAATATGTAATGTGCTAGGTATTTTAACATAATTATTATTTTTTTAAATCACAAAAAAAACTTTTGATTAATAAAATATTTAAATCATTCATCTTCCTCAAATGAAGGGGATGACGACGAAATATTTACGGGGGGAGGCAATCTGATTTCATTGGTCCTTAACTCGTGGCTCAGACACTATATTCAAATAAAATGAGTTAGCCCTAGTCTGTCCCAGAGCAGGTTAGTTCTGAAGGAGTCTTTGCTATAGAAATATAGCCACATTCGTGTCACCGGTTATCCCGAGTTAAACTCAGAGTTGACCAAAGTTACCTCGCTAATTTCTCAAACCAGATTCGTAGTATAGGGCGCTGGATAAATCAGTTAGCCAGCTAATCAGTTAGCCAGCCTAAATATTCTGGGGGGGGAGACTGGCTAACTCATTGAACCTGCTTTGTATTATATGCCAATTTCCCAAATCAAGCAAATCAATTCCTGGCTGTTTTAGTTCAAATATATGATAGTTGTAACACAACACCCTTATGAACAAGGTCTGTTAATGATGGCCTTTGTCGCCTTTGGTTCAACTCATTAAGCCACATATTATTGCAGGGATGTTTCAATTACAATGTTGGCAAACAAATTACTATATTACTGTACTACTCCTACCACGAGAAGGTGGTTTACAGTAAATACTGTGAATGCTTTTCATGTGAGGCAATCCAAATCTCCAGTTAAACTGTTTTCAGTGAATAAAGTCCAATGCCACCGAGAATCTTAAATCATTTCTACATTTTTCTTTCACTGCCAAAATGTCACCTAGTAAATTATAATCACTCTTTTAACTGGAACAGAAAAACTAATGTAATAAAAAATTAACATTTCCTTTTAACACCTGAAGCTTTTTTTATTTATATATTTTTTATTCACTTCAGTGACATTTAAAAAAATCCAGGACAGATGAGGAATTAGTGTTGTAATTGGCCCAGAAGAGAGAGGGCCACAGGTACCACTGAGTACCGCTACAAAGCACAGCCTCTCAGGCTAATGAAGATACGCTATGCAGACACACACACAGTCACTGTTCCCACTTCCACTGGCAGCTGGCGTTTAAATGGATGTTTGTTGTACAAACAACCAAAATATTACTGTGTTCGAGTTGAAGATGCTGCGAAATGACATGAAATGCAGTGGTTGCATAATCGATTCCGTGCCGTTTGAATTCGTCTGAAGCGATTGGAATGTTTTTGAAATACACACAAATGTTTCATCTTGCCTCGGCTTGAACCACACCTCTGCCGTGACCCTGGAAGGACGAGGTCATAAGACACCTAGGACTGAAACAGGTATTACCTGGACGTATTTTTTTTTTTGCCGCAAAATGTTTAAAAAGTGGTTTCTGATGCTTTCCCTAAAGAACATGACCCTGAGGATAGCCCACCAACATCAAATGGTAACGCCTATCCCAAAAGAATAGACACACAAACAATGAAAATATGGGAATGACCTAAGGAACATCACCTTACTTACCCTTTGACCTTTGAACTCTTCTTGCCTGGTTGCCGTGGTTCCTGAGAGGAGGCGGGGTCTCGTGGCTCGGCCGGCTGGTCTGCATCCTGATTGGATGCGGCTCCAGCGGCGGCGGGGCCGGACGACGGAGAGGCGGAGCTGGCCTTTAGCGTTTTCTGGAGGTTTGACACCTGAGAGAGAAGGAAAGGTAAACTAATGAAGTTTAGGACAGAACAGAAGTGCCTGAATCAAACTAAGGCCGACTCGGAATGTACTGGGCTGTCTTGGATATTTTCTTCTCACAAGGTCCTTTCCAGCAGCTATGGTGGATGCATAACCAGGCCAGCCCAATACAGCTTGGCTTGGCACTGGTTTGGCTCAGTAGTGTGAAAAGCTTAAGGTGTTGTTATTATTTCTAATAAGATGAGGTTGGAGAGTAACTTCTACCTCAAGCTGGAGAAGACCGACTCGGAGGACAGAAAAGCCACCTCTGGTCTACAGCCTAAATAAAGACACTGGACAGAGCTCTAAATTGGACACTGAATTAGGTCATTGAGTAATGAGTATAAGTTTTGCTTATGGCTTCACCTCTACCAGAGAGGAAGAGGAGAAGCGAGACGGGTTTACTCCAGCCAAAACCTGTCCACGAAAATAAGACAACGAAGTGAGGAATTTTTGTATTGAGATTAATGGGTGTCAAATTTAGTCAACAAAACATTTAATTGCTAATTTGCTATTGTAATGGTTAAGTTGTTTACTAATGCAATGATATAAGTGGATGCACGTGCCATTTCAGCATGTGGCAAAACTACTTTATAACGGAGTTGTGCCTGTTGTTGATACGCGTATCTGCCCTCTCATTAGCTAGAATAAACCCACCTGATCTCACCTCCTCCTGCCTGCCTTCCATCTTTGAGGACATGTATTTCCATTGTTAGAGCTGTCACTTGACTATCTTGTCAATATAATAGATGATCTTTGACGCTACCCAGAGAAAAGTGGCTACTGGTACTAACCTCTGTCTCCACCTGAACTTTGACCTTCAGCTGGCTCTCTCTGTATTGGTTGGCTCTGGTTACCTGCTCCTCGATCCCACACAGGACCGCCTCACATCCTGAACACCTGAGAGACAGATAATTATTTAGACACTGATATGACTGATCATACTATCTATTTTTATCCCATTCTATACATAATTTATTGCATCTATCATGTCCACTGTTTTTATTTTATTGTTTTACAATTTTCAATGTGTCTCATTTAGAAAGCGTATTGGTCATTATTATGCATCCACTGTAAGAAATGTGTTCTATAAATAAAGTTTAACCTCGTCCTATACACACACAAACACCTGGGTTGGAGTCAATTCCATTTCAATTCATGAAGTAAACTGAAATTGTACTTCCAATTCCATTTTTTTTTTGGGGGGGGGTTCAGTTTACTTCCTGAATTGAAATGGAATTGACTCAAAACCCTGACACATGCACAGCTCTTTCACACACACATATCACTAACTAACCACTCCTGCAGTGTGTTTGCTATGTTGGGCAGCTCGTTGGGCCCCAGGTCTCGGCCCACGCTGCAGTCCACCTCCACCTGCTGGTTCCTCTGGTCCAGCTTGCCCTGAATGATGTCACAGTAGACCGCCTCAATCAGCAGGTCCTCCAGCTCCCGCACATTCTTCAGCTCCAGCTGCTGCAGGAGCAGGGAGTAGGGCAGGCACTGGGGGAAGAGGGAGACAGAGAATGTCAAATTCTGTTATGTTGGGTCAATAGAAGTGAAAAGGCACAGGGAGAGAGAGAGAGAGAGAGAGATGTTGAATTTGAGATGCTCTTTATGATGTCAGTGAGGAGGGAGTCGAGTGAGGGTGGTGGGGACAGAGGGCAAGAAAGAATGAAAACACATGAAAACATGAAATGACCCCGGGAACCAATATAACATCGCTCAGAGATATAACGATATAACATTTTAATGGGTGAATCTTTGCGTTAAGGTGTGCCCATACAGACATTCAATGTGGCACACTTATACTATGACAATATAAAAAATAAGACGGAAAGAGAAGGACGAGACGAGAAATGGGGGAGAGGGAGAGTAATAGAGAAAGAGAGAAATGAATCAATAAATGATTTATTAGGGAGAGTGGAGAGAATGAGAGATGGGCATAAAGCAAAGTAGAAAGAGAGACGGGAGAGGGAGAAAAAATATGAAATGGGGTGGCGAGAGAGCCAATCTTAGAGTTAGATGAATAGACAACAGAGAGCAACGAATACATAAAGAGACAGCGAGCTCAACGAAGAAAGGACAGGATACTTAACACAGTATCTCAATGATTTAAATCTCAGCTGCTGTCATTCTCATCTATGTGATATCAATAAAGTTAGATCACATCACAGACAGGCTCTTAATAAAGTCCTTCACAACACAGAGTCATTTACCTTGTTAATGTGTCAAAGTTACAAAGCAAGTTGTCTCGTAACCACACTTGAGCATATCATTCAAATCAAAGTTGAGCGAATCACTTGCTATTTTTGGTACTGAAGCTTGCTGAGTATTGTTAGGACTACAATTGTAGGTAGGCTATTAGAGTCCACGGAAATACGGCACAAAATTATTATTTGACCTGCAATTCTTTAATAACAAAATAAACAGAAAAACTAGACAAGGTAAGTCCAGAGAGCGTTACCTTCAGATTAAATGGCAAACGGATGATGGCTATCGTTATATTACATATCATTGTCAACTATTTCCATAATTATAATGTGAGTGACCCACATTGAGCATACTAAAGCTAGCAGAGTAAGGAATTTAAAACCAGATGAATGGGTGGTACTCTACCTTGAGATTGGATGCCAGACTGATGATGGAGAGGTGACGGAGTTTGTTCCTCTGGGCTGGGGTCAACTCTGGGAGAGAGGCTGCCCTCTCTGAAAGAATAGCATACCACAAACAGACAAGGAAAAGAAACAGACAGCGAGAGAGCAACAGAAAGGGACACATCATAACAGGGACCTTTCATAACAGGGACACGTCATTACAAACACAGGGTTACAGGCTCTGTCCAGGCAAACTGCTGCTGCCTTTTAAATTCCACAAGGGAATACAACGAAAAATCATTTGAGTGTGTGTGTGTGCCTGCATATGTGGTTGCTTTAAAAAAAAAAAAAAACTTGAGTATTGACAGTTTTTCCTCTGTGCTCCATTTTGCAATTCTAAAAAGCACTATGAAAGTGAATAAGATGTGTTGACATAACAAGATTTGGATTTCTCTCTTCCGTTTTGCTCGTCTCTTATTAAGTCTTGTTACTAAATGTGTTGCTAAAGAATGACAAGTCCTTTACATATTCGTGTATTTCAAAGGATATTCAGGATTTCATTTGGCAGTTTGTGACAATGCAACCAATTACAACCAATATGAATGTCTAACAAAATGCCTGAGAGTAGTCTGTCCCTGGTTGAGTTCCAATAATCTCTCCTTCCTCCTGAAGTGTCACTATTCCCACAAATGTAAAAGCATTGGATTGGTGTTGGCAGGCTAGAGCAATGGAAGTCTACTGTTTCAACAGGGACCCCATTTTTTCCAACCAGAATTTCTGGGGAACCCATTTTTTCACCAGGAATGCTAGAGGGAGTTTCCATATACCCGTTCTTTAATTCCAAATCCACAAAGGAAAGTGAACAAGTGCATACTTCTAGAGAAAGGAGAGGTTATTGGGGACGCAACCTCTGCCGTGCCAAACGTTGTCACTTGGCTCCTCGTATAGGATCAAAATAAAGTATTGTGGTTGACTCTGTAAATTACAGGGGGCTGTGACAACCTACAACAGTGATGAGAAGCCTGGCCTGCAGGGCCGATTGCCAGGGAGAGAAATACTGCTAATAATAAAACAGCTCCAGGGATATTAGATGACTTCTTTACACAGCAGCGCTGCATGCCACTATCATACCTTTATAGTCACAGTAGGTTCCATAGGCGAAGAGGTTGAGTAGCTGAAACACTGGTGCGTGCGGGCCTGTCTCCAGCTTGGGGTAGAGTAGACGGGGGGTGGGGGGGGACAGATAGAGGGGGCTTGTTATGGTCTCTAGCTATACCACCTCCAGTGAGAGCTGTGCCTTGAGAATGGCTGTGACGGTGTGCTTGTTTGTGAGTGTGCTTACATGTGAGTGTGTGTGTTACCTCTCTGACGTTGGGCAACTCAAGGATGTCTGAGAACACGTAGAGGCCTGGTGTCTCCAGCAGAGAACTTATGGCCTGGGCCAACGCCGGGCCGGAGAGAGAGAGGAGCTGCTCTACCTCCATCTGAGAGAGAGAGAGAGCGACAGAGAGTGAGAGAGAGTGTGCAGGTGAGAGTATGAGCTAAAAAGACAGAAGGCAAACAGAAGTGAGTAGGAGAAAGACAAAATGAGGATAAGAGAAGTAATAACACATAATGCAAGAACGTGAGAGAAAGGGGGAAGAGAGGAAAGGAAAAAAAGAGACAGAATGTCTTGAATAAAATAGTTGGCTTTCAATGAACAGTTAATACTGCATATCTTACATTTGAGAGGCTGAACAGCTTTTTTTTAAGAGCAAGACAACTTTAATACTTTATTAATGTATGCCTGTAGCTCTGTCTAACCAAAACAATCATGTGAATAGCCCTTGTGGCAAGACTCCAAGTCAGTAATTCAATTTTCACTCTCATAAACTGATGTGTAGGCAAGTGTTTTGAAAATCACCCTTCTGGTCAAAGCTAGTCAGAGACACAGATTACTCTTTTACATAATTAAATGGGACTTGCTTAATATGAAATTGGCCCTACTAAAAACACTGAGAATGTATTATTTGAGATCTAACCTATTTGTATTTGATATGCTGTGCTATTTGGTGAGAATAATAGGAAGACACAGCAGTACTTACAAATAGCCTAGCTAGCTACATTGTAGTAACCTTCCTAGGCTGGGCACTAGGACACTCCATGCCATTGTCAGATAATCATGACTTTGGACACTTGGCTACTATTTCACAATGTAGCTATTTAGGTAGCCAATCAACGTTACCCTCAACTAGTCGGCTACTATAGGCTAACCTGGGCACATTCAGTAGGGCACAATGCTGTGGAAAATATTGACTGACATGGTAAAATAAGGAATCATGTCAGATCAATTCTATCTGCATCGTTCGACCTACTACACTTGGCCCTAGTGTGGAGTGTTTTGAGTCAAGCTTATTCAATGCTGAGTCCCAGGGCAGGGACCGATTTTCTGACTAATACTAACGTTAGCTAACGTCACAGTCATGAGCAACCGATTGCTTGCTAGCTTAGAAGCGAGCTAACGTTAGTTCACTAGCTCTTTATGGCAAATTTTCAAGAGAAATACTACTTAAAAACGGGCCCAAAGGAGCACAAACTAAACAGATTGCTAAAGTTTGACCAAATGCTGTAGCAAAACTAGCACATAAGAGTTAGCTTACTACAGTATGACTATGAGGAGTCATGCTAGCTGCTACTAAAGTTACCACTACATGACTGTAAAGCGGTAACGTTAGGCCTGTTTTTCGGTTATCTACCCACTCAACTCTAACGTAGCTAGAGTGGTGCAAGGGCAACCGTGCGATTACCTTTATTTAAAAAACTAGTTTACAAATATGTTCAAAGAAAATAAAAGCAACAAATAACCTTATTGGTAAGCAAACTCAAGTTGATCGCCTGTCCCCCGAATCGCTCAGTTCCGCGGTCAGCGCACGTTTGACAACAAAGGAGAACATCACTGCTCATTGGACGAAACGTGAAAAGGAGGAGGGGAGTGTTTGTCTTGATTGACAATGGGCTGAGCGGACCAGATGGTTGCTTTTAAAATAGTGCCATCTTGTGGCAAAATATTATCTTCTCGATGTGGATTATCGGCGATTGACATCGAACGTTATTGTGCATTACCGCCACCTACTGTACTGGAGTGTGGGCCAGAGATAGGGAGAAACTAAATAGATAACCAATTATTTGAGACTATATCTAATGACGTTCTACTCAATATACTATTTAAACTAATGTATCTGTATCCCCTTTTCCTTCACACTAGATCTCAGCCTCTCTCATTCCCTCTGATACTACCCACACTGTAGCGATACATGCTCCACGGTCTCTGTTTCCTGGCAATAATCACATTTTCCTGTTGAATGCCTTCCTATCACATTTAAGGTCTTATTCAACCGGCTGTGTCCCACCCTTAATATTGTAAAAAAATATCCTCCTCTCTCCTGTTCCTTCCTGCCGTCCTCCCCTCCCTGACTTTCCTCTGTACTTGAAATTAATACCTGCCCTTAATGCCTGCCTATGCTTTGCTCATTAAAACTACAACATCAACATCCCAACTACAAGTGTTTGTTTAGCCAGTACATCAACTGCCTCGTTATTACCCACCCAAAGCTCATGTTCTGTATTCACTCATGTTGCCAGCATGCCTGTGAAATCCCTTTCGCAGGACGAGACACCCCATGTCCCTGTAGGTTGACCCAATAATTAATTGCCAGCTGCTGTCTCCTAATCTGCAATGGCATATCCCCCATCTCCACCTGTAGTGCAGCCACTGGGGAGGTCCGAAACGCCCCAATACATATTCTGAGTCCTCGCCCCTGTATGACATCTATCCTTTCCAATGAGGTCTGTTCTGCCGCACCATACGCTATACTCAAATCAAATTTATTGGTCACATACACATACACGTGTTTAGCAGATGTAACGGGTGTAGCGAAATGCTTGTGCTTCTAGCTCCGACAGTGCAGTAATATCTAGCAAGTGATATCTAACAGTTTCACAACATCTACCCAAAATACACGTACATCTAAGTAAGAAATGGATTAAGAATATAAACATATACGTCAGAGCGGCATTAGACTAAGATACAGTGATATACACTGCTCCCAAAAATAAAGGGAACACTTAAACAACACAATGTAACTCCAAGTCAATCACACTTCTGTGAAATCAAACTGTCCACTTAGGAAGCAACACTGATTGACAATACATTTTACATGCTGTTGTGCAAATGGAATAGACAAGAGGTGGAAATTATAGGCAATTAGCAAGACACCCCCAATAAAGGAGGGGTTCTGCAGGTGGTGACCACAGACCACTTCTCAGTTCCTATGCTTCCTGGGTGATGTTTTGTTCACTTTTGAATGCTGGCGGTGCTTTCACTCTAGTGGTAGCATGAGACGGAGTCTACAACCCACACAACTGGCTCAGGTAGTGCAGCTCATCCAGGATGGCACATGAATGCGAGCTGTGGCAAGAAGGTTTGCTGTGTCTGTCAGCGTAGTGTCCAGAGCATGGAGGCGCTACCAGGAGACAGGCCAGTAAATAAGGAGACGTGGAGGAGGCCGTAGGAGGGCAACACCCCAGCAGCAGGACCGCTACCTCCGCCTTTGTGCAAGGAGGAGCACTGCCAGAGCCCTGCAAAATGATCTCCAGCAGGCCACAAATGTGCATGTGTCAGCTCAAACGATCAGAAACAGACTCCATGAGGGTGGTATGAGGGCCCGACGTCCACAGGTGGGGGTTGTGCTTACAGCCCAACACCGTGCAGGACGTTTGGCATTTGCCAGAGAACACCAAGATTGGCAAATTCGCCACTGGCGCCCTGTGCTCTTCACAGATGAAAGCAGGTTCACACGCACATGTGACAGACGTGACAGAGTCTGGAGACGCCGTGGAGAACGTTCTGCTGCCTGCAACACCCTCCAGCATGACCGGTTTGGCGGTGGGTCAGTCATGGTGTGGGGTGGCATTTCTTTGGGTGGCCGCACAGCCCTCCATGTGCTCGCCAGAGGTAGCATGACTGCCATTAGGTACCGAGATGAGATCCTCAGACCCCTTGTAAGACCATATGCTGGTGCGTTTGGCCCTGGGTTCCTCCTAATGCAAGACAATGCTAAACCTCATGTGGCTGGAGTGTGTCAGCAGTTCCTGCAAGAGGAAGGCATTGATGCTATGGACTGGCCCGTCCGTTCCCCAGACCTGAATCCAATTGAGCACATCTGGGACATCATGTCTCGCTCCATCCACCAACGCCACGTTGCACCACAGACTGTTCAGGAGTTGGCGGATGCTTTTGTCTAGGTCTGGGAGGAGATCCCTCAGGAGACCATCCTCCATCTCATCAGGAGCATGCCTAGGCGTTGTAGGGAGGTCATACAGGCACGTGGAGGCCACACACACTACTGAGCCCGTTTTTGACTTGTTCTAAGGACATTACATCAAAGTTGGATCAGCCTGTAGTGTGGTTTTCCACTTTAATTTTGAGTGTGACTCCAAATCCAGACCTCCATGGGTTGATACATTTGATTTCCATTGATAATTTTTGTGTGATTTTGTTGTCAGCACATTCAACTATGTAAAGAAAAAAGTATTTAATAAGAATATTTCATTCGTTCAGATCTAGGATGTGTTATTTTAGTGTTCCCTTAATTTTCTTGAGCAGTGTAGTATAGAATATAGCATATACATATGAGATGAGTAACGCAAGATACGGAGACATTATTAAAGTGGCTGGTGTTTAATTTCCTTAAAGTGGCCAGTGAATCCTAGTCTATGTCTATAGGCAGCAGCCTCTGATGTGCAGGAGATGGCTGTTTAACAGTCAGTGGTGTAGTATAGAATTCAATAGGGTATATACATATGAAATGGGTGATGCAATATGTAAACAGAATTAAAAAGTAACTAAGATACCGTAGAATAGTGTGGAGTGCAGTTTATACATATGAGATGAGAAATGCTAGAAATGCTAGAACATTATTACAGTGGCTAGTGATCCATTTCTAAAAGTGGCCAGTGATTCCTAATATATGTCTATAGGCAGCAGCCTCTTATGTGCTAGTGATGGCTGTTTAGCAGTCTGATGGCCTTGAGATAGAAGCTGTTTTTTAGTCTCCCGGTCCCAGTTTTGATGCACCTGTACTGACCTTACCTTATGGATGATAGCGGGGTGAACAGGCAGCAGCTCGGGTGGTTGATGTCCTTGATGATCTTTTTGGCCTTCCTATGGCATCGGGTGCTGTAGGTGTCGAGGAGGGCGGGAACACCAGTGTTAACTTCAACAGTGAAGAGGCGACTCCGGGATGCTGGCCTTCCTGGCAGAGTTCCTCTCTCCAGTGTTTGTGTTCTTTGCCCATCTTAATCTTTTATTTTCATTGGCCAGTCTGAGATATGTCTTTTTCTTTTCAACTCTGCCTAGAAGGCCAGCATCCCGGAGTCACCTCTTCACTGTTGATGTTGAGACTGGTGTTTTGCGGGTACTATTTAATGAAGCTGCTGGTTGAGGACTTGTGAGGCGTCTGTTTCTCAAACTAGACACCCTAATGTACTTGTCCTCTTGCTCAGGTGTGCACCGGGGCCTCCCATTCCTCTTTCTATTCTGGTTAGAGCCAGTTTGCGCTGTTCTGTGTAGGGAGTAGTGTACAGCCTAGTACAAGATCTTCACTTTCTTGGCAATTTCTCACATGGAATAGCCTTCATTTCTCATAACAAGAATAGACTGACAAGTTTCAGAAGAAAGTTCCTTGTTTCTGGCCATTTGGAGCCTGTAATCGAAACAACAAATGCTGATGCCCCAGATATTCAACTAGTCTAACGGACAGTTTTATTGCTTCTTTAATCAGCACAACAGTTTTCAGCTGTGCTAACATAATTGCAAAATAATTTTCTAGCCTTTTAAAATGATGAACTTGGATTAGCTAACACAACGTGCCATTTGAACACAGGAGTGATGGTTGCTGATAATGGGCCTCTGTAATGGACCTCTTTGCGATAATGGGCCTCTCTATGTAGATATTCCATTAAAAATATGCCTTTTCCAGCTACAATAGTAATTTATAACATTAACAATGTCTACACTGTATTTCTGATCAATTTGATGTTAATGGACAAAAAAAAAGCTTTTCTTTCAAAAACAAGGA